>NC_133721.1:11834074-11888763 GCF_048934315.1 Petromyzon marinus | reverse complement strand
GTGCCTATACAGGTCCCAGAGTAGTGTCTATACAGGTCTCAGAGTAGTGTCTATACAGGAATGTCTATACAGGTCCCAGAGTAGTGCCTATACAGGAGTGTCTATACAGGTCCCAGAGTAGTGCCTATACAGGTCTCAGAGTAGTGCCTATACAGAAATGTCTATACAGGTCCCAGAGTAGTGCCTATACAGGAGTACCTATACAGGTCCCAGAGTAGTGCCTACAGGAGTACCTATACAGGTCCCAGAGTAGTGTCTATACAGGTCTCAGAGTAGTGCCTATACAGGTCTCAGAGTAGTGCCTATACAGATCCCAGAGAAGTGTCTATAGAGGTCCCAGAGTAGTGTCTATACAGGTCCCAGAGTAGTGTCTATACAGGAGTGCCTATACAGGTCCCAGAGTAGTGTCTATACAGTCCCAGAGTAGTGTCTATACAGGTCCCAGAGTAGTGTCTATACAGTCCCCAGAGTAGTGCCTATACAGGAGTACCTATACAGGTCTCAGAGTAGTGCCTATTCAGGAGTACCTATACAGGACCCAGAGTAGTGCCTATACAGGTCTCAGAGTAGTGTCTATACAGGAGTACCTATACAGGTCCCAGAGTAGTGTCTATACAGGAGTACCTATACAGGTCCCAGAGTAGTGCCTATACAGGAGTGTCTATACAGGTCTCAGAGTAGTGCCTATACAGGAGTACCTATACAGGTCCCAGAGTAGTGCCTATACAGGAGTACCTATACAGGTCCCAGAGTAGTGTCTATACAGGTCCCAGAGTAGTGCCTATACAGGAGTACCTATACAGGTCCCAGAGTAGTGTCTATATAGGTCCCAGAGTAGTGCCTATACAGGAGTGTCTATACAGGTCCCAGAGTAGTGTCTATACAGGTCTCAGAGTAGTGTCTGTACAGGAATGTCTATACAGGTCCCAGAATAGTGCCTATACAGGAGTACCTATACAGGTCCCAGAGTAGTGCCTATTCAGGAGTACCTGTACAGGTCCCAGAGTAGTGCCTATTCAGGTGTACCTATACAGGTCCCAGAGTAGTGCCTATTCAGGAGTACCTATACAGGTCCCAGAGTAGTGCCTATACAGGAGTACCTATACAGGTCCCAGAGTAGTGCCTATACAGGAGTACCTATACAGGTCCCAGAGTAGTGCCTATACAGGAGTGTCTATACAGGTCCCAGAGTAGTGTCTATACAGGTCCCAGAGTAGTGTCTATACAGGTCCCAGAGTAGTGTCTATACAGGTCTCAGAGTAGTTCCTATACAGGAATGTCTATACAGTTCCCAGAGTAGTGTCTATACAGGTCTCAGAGTAGTGCCTATACAGGAGTGTCTATAGAGGTCCCAGAGTAGTGTCTATACATGACTGTCTATACAGGTGTAGTGTCAACGAATGGGGGACAGAGTTTCTAGGAGTATATAAGTCTCTTCTTTATTAACCACAACTTCCACGGTCTGGTGCACACACTGCACAGTAGCTCAGCCCAGCCTGTATACAACACGAGCCGTCTCACACCGACGGCGCTGACTGAGATAGCCAACTATTCTCCTTCGTAGCGCAGTGTCTCGCAGAGACGGCGGAGACGGCGAGATGAGTTCATTCCCAGAACCGGCAGCCTGGAGCCCCCCGCCCTCGGCTCCTTTTATGCTCCCAGCGCCGCCTGGCTCCGCCCTGACCGCATCTCCCTTCTTGAACCCACCAGCAGGTTCCAGGGGCCTCCAGATGGGGTCTTCCGTGACCCTTGCCCCAGTCCCGCCGCTCTACCAACACGCCGTGCACATGCTCACCGGCGTGTGTCCTGTCTGTCCAACACAGTTGCCGCTGCTGTCCACCAGACGGCGCTATTACACTACATAGGTACCAAAGTAGCGCCTCTACTGGTGTAGTGAGTCACTTCTGAGATGTTAAGAGTAGGAGGCAACACACGTTTATTCTACACCGTTGGACACTGTTCACGCACGGGATAACTATAACCGGGTGAGAATAGCCGGCACGCTGTCTGACCCACGACGCCGGAGATGAAGGTGTAGCACCTTGGGTTCCATTCCACAGCCTCGGGACTTCCCTTTTATGGCCCCCCCAGCGTGGCCTGGCTCCGCCCTCGGCCAAGCCTCCTTCTGGAACCTACCAGAAGGTTCTGGGCCACCTTCCACGTGTCCCCTGCCTGGCTCCGCCTTTGGCTACGCCCCCTCTGAAACCCACCAGAAGGTTCTGGGCTATACCTCACGCGTCCCCTCGGTCACCTTTGCCCCACATCCTTTATCCCGGCTTTATCACGTGCTCCACCAGGCGGCCGGAGTGCCACGTCCTCATATGCCCCCTTCTGCCAGCCGCCGGCGCCACGCACCCTCGTGACCCCCTCGGTGGCATTTCTTTGCTGTCACGCCCACATCTCTCTGTCAGTAGCCAGCGCTACGCACCGTAGCGACCCATTCTATGTCACCACACAGCAGTGGCTGGCAGTGTATTTTACACCTCGGCCTTCAGTACCATCCTCCTGCCATTAAACCGCCTTCTAATAACCTCACCATGACACTAGGGCTATAGGCTAATTGTCATTTGACGTAACCACCCCATATTCAGTGACGGTAACCTTTATCGAGTGGAATAAAGTGATTTAACACTAACCCTAATATAAATATAAATATCCTAACCAATACCACTAACACACTACCCCAAACCCTATGACCACTCTCCCTAATCATAACCACTACCCCTAACCTACACCCCCTAACCAATACCCATAACCCACTATCCCTAACCCTAACCACTCCCTCTAATCATAACCACTACCCCGAACCACTCCCCCAAATCCTAACTACTACCCGTAACCACTACTCCTTACCTTAATCTCAACCCCCCAGACCACTTGTCCCTAGCCAATGCCCCTAACCTCACACCACCTAAACCCTAACCCCTTAACCCTGACCTCAACCCCATGACTCCTAACCCCAAGCTCGGTTCACTGTCATCTCGGGTTGCTTGTGACGCGTTTCCTGGTTGTTCCGGCACGGTGTACGACGTTTCGTGCCACGTGCTGGGAGCTCTCCGCTTCTGGTAGAAGCTCTCCCAGCACGTGGCGCGAAACGTCGGACATCGTGCCTAAAAATCAACACACACGCACAGCCGGCCAGGATATCCGCGAACAGCAATCCGCAGGGCAGTACTGAACAACGTTGACAAAAGAGCTTCATGGCCCTTCAGATTCCTCCAGGAGAAATAAAGATTCTGATTTTGTGCGAGAGAGAGAGAGAGGGGAGAGCGAGAGAGCCACTGAGAGTCAACTATCTCGCTCGCGCTCTCTCTCTCTCTACCACTAGAGGGCAGTGGCGTTCTGCGTACGGGCGAGAGAGGAGAGCGGGGTGAGAGCGGAGAGAGCGGCGGGAGAGTGAGGAGGAGTGGAGAGTAAAATGGGGATGCCGAGGGGAAGAGAGGCATGGGAGGAGAGAGAGGGGAGCGAGTGTGGAGGTTAGGGGTGAGAAAGGGGCGAGAGAAAGTGACGCAGAGTGAGAGAGTGGGAGAGCGACGCCGTGGAGAGAAGGGAGATGGAGAGAGAGAGGGAGAGAGTCACTGAGAGTAGTGGGTTAGGTGTAGAGAGGGTGGTGGTGGGTTAGGGGTAGGGGTAGAGAGGGTGGTGGTGGGTTAGGGGTAGAGAGGGTGGTGGTGGGTTAGGGGTAGAGAGGGTGGTGGTGGGTTAGGGGTAGAGAGGGTGGTGGTGGGTTAGGAGTAGAGAGGGGTGGTGGTGGGTTAGGGGTAGGGGTAGAGAGGGTGGTGGTGGGTTAGGGGTAGAGAGGGGTGGTGGTGGGTTAGGAGTAGGGGTAGAGAGGGTGGTGGTGGGTTAGGGGTAGAGAGGGTGGTGGTGGGTTAGGAGTAGGGGTAGAGAGGGTGGTGGTGGGTTAGGGGTAGAGAGGGTGGTGGTGGGTTAGGGGTAGGGGTAGAGAGGGTGGTGGTGGGTTAGGGGTAGAGAGGGGTGGTGGTGGGTTAGGGGTAGAGAGGGGTGGTGGTGGGTTAGGGGTAGGGGTAGAGAGGGTGGTGGTGGGTTAGGGGTAGAGAGGGTGGTGGGTTAGGAGTAGAGAGGGTGGTGGTGGGTTAGGGGTAGAGAGGGTGGTGGTGGGTTAGGGGTAGAGAGGGGTGGTGGTGGGTTAGGGGTAGAGAGGGGTGGTGGTGGGTTAGGGGTAGGGGTAGAGAGGGTGGTGGTGGGTTAGGGGTAGAGAGGGTGGTGGGTTAGGAGTAGAGAGGGTGGTGGTGGGTTAGGAGTAGGGGTAGAGAGGGTGGTGGTGGGTTAGGGATAGAGAGGGTGGTGGTGGGTTAGGGTTAGAGAGGGTGGTGGTGGGTTAGGGGTAGAGAGGGTGGTGGTGGGTTAGGGGTAGAGAGGGTGGTGGTGGTGTTCGTCGGGGTTTAGAGTGGCCGCGGTGGTGGTGGCGAGCGCGGGAGGAGGGAGGGAGGCAGCGAGAAGGGGAGGGTGGGGACGGAGGCTCGAGAGACAACTTGACTCCAGGCTCGAGACTCATTTAAATCCCTGCGCCGCATTCACCGCGCCGAGGCCACCGCACGTGGCGAGGAACAGAGGCGAGGAGCGACTCTCAACCGCCCCGCGTCTTCCCTCGCGTCCGTTACCCGATAGGCACGGGGGCTGTGGGAGGGGGGGGGCTGTAGGAGGGGGGGGGGCGAGGGTGGCGGGGGGAGTGGTGGTGCAGCGGTTAGCGCTGCGCTGCTTTACGAACCTGGCGACCCGGGTGCGATTCCCGCTCACGGCCAAGACGATTATCTGAACCCGTCCTGGGCCTCCCCTAGGTCGACTCAGCCTCGAATGAGTACCTGGTGTGGTGTGTGAACATCGCCACTGGGGAGACAAAGGCGGCCGGGGGTGGTGCTGGCCACCCACCCCCTCGTGTGCCGTTCCGGCCTTCATAGGTGCTCGCTAACAGCACTTGCCCCTACGGTCTGTTAAGGCTACACGGGGGATCCTTGTCTTTGTCTTTTGGGGGGGGGGGGGGGTGAGAGGGGGTGGTGGTCGTCTGGCTGAGTTCCAAAGAGAAATAGGATCCCGGGTGCCGGAGAGACGCCCTCATGCTGGGATCCAACCTTCACACCCCCCCTCACCCCCCCCCCCTCTCTTCCCCGTCGCCCCCCATCCACCCCCCCGCGCGTGCCTCTCACAGCCACCCATTGCCACGCACACTTCCAAAAACACAATCACCCACTGCCTGAATTCCTCACCCCCCCTCCTCCCCCCCCTCTCTCCCCCCCCCCTACCCCCCCCCCCACAACTCCCTCCACCTCCAGCCCGAGCCCGTAACCCCGACTCTAACCCCTAGGCCCCCCCATGGATCTTATTTTGCTCTCCTACTCCACCACCACCGCTACACCCCCCCCCCCCCCCCCACCAAACTCACGCCCCCCCCCCCATTCCTCTTTCACCTCCTGCCCAATCCCCTCTTTGTAAATAAATAATTAATGCGCGAGGATTCTCGGGGTTCCTCTCGCGGACCCCCGCCGCCACCCCCAGACCCCCACCTCAGCGGAACCCTACGGCCCCCCTCTACCCCCCAATCAACCCCCTCGCCTCACCCACAGTCGCCTCACCTCCTTCATTCAACTTCCACTACCATCACTACCATCACTACCTTCACAACCATCACTATCACTACCATCACTACCTTCACAACCATCACCATTCGCCACCATCACTACCTTCACAACCATCACCATCACTACCATCACTACCTTCACAACCATCACCATCACTACCATCACTACCTTCACAACCACCACCATCACTACCATCACTACCTTCACAACCATCACCATCACTACCATAACTACCATCACTACCATCACTACCTTCACAACCACCACCATCACTACCATCACTACCTTCACAACCATCACCATCACTACCATCACTACCTTCACAACCACCACCATCACTACCATCACTACCTTCACAACCATCACCATCGCCACCATCACTACCTTCACAACCATCACCATCACTACCATCACTACCTTCACGACCATCACCATCACTACCATCACTACCTTCACAACCATCACTACCATCACTACCTTCACAACTATCACCATCACTACCATCACTACCTTCACAACCATCACCATCACTACCATCACTACCTTCACAACCATCACTACCATCACTGCCATCGCTACCTTCACAACCATCACCATCACTACCATCACTAGCTTCACAACCACCACCATCACTACCATCACTACCTTCACAACCATCACCTTCACTGCCATCACTACCATCACTACCATCACTGCCTTCACAACCATCACCATCACTACCATCACTACCATCACTACCTTCACAACCACCACCATCACTACCTTCACAACCATCATCTTCACTACCATCACTACCATCACTGCCATCACTACCAGCACTACCATAAACTACCACCACCATCGCTACCATCAGTTCCATCACTGCCATCACTACCTTCACAACCATCACCATCACTACCATCACTGCCATCACTACCACCACCACCATCACAACCACAAATACTATCACCACCACCACCACTACCATTACGACCACAACCACTACCATCACTACCATCACTACCATCACTGCCATCACTACCATCACTATCATCCCTACCACCACTACCATCACAACCACAAATACTATCATCACCACCACCACCACTACCATCACTGCCATCACTACCTTCACAACCATCACCATCACTACCATCACTGCCATCACTACCATCACTACCTTCACAACCATCACCATCACTACCATCACTGCCATCACTACCATCACTACCATCACTACCACAAATACTATCATCACCACCACCAATACCATCACTGCCATTACTACCTTCACAACCATCACAATCACTACCATCACTGCCATCACTACCATCGCTACCATCACTGCCATCACTACCTTCACAACCATCACCATCACTACCATCACTGCCATCAGTACCATTACCACCATCCCTACCACCACTACCATCACAACCACAAATACTATCACCACCACCACCATCCCTACCACCACTATCATCACAACCACAAATGCTATCACCACCATCATCCCTACCACCACTACCATCACAACCACAAATACTATCATCACCACCACCATCCCTACCACCACTACCATCACAACCACGAATACTATCATCATCATCACCACCACCATCCCTACCACCACTACCATCACAACCACAAATACTATCACCACCACCACTACCATCATAACCACAAATACTATCACCACCACCACCACTACCATCACAACCATAAATACTATCACCACCACCATCCCTACCACCACTACCGTCACAACCACAAATACTATCACCACCACCACCATCCCTACCACCACTACCATCACAACCACAGATAATATCACCACCACCACCACCCCTACCACCACTACCATCACAACCACATACTATCATCACCACCACCACCATTACGACCGCAACCACCAGCACCATCACAACCACATCCTCTCCTCAATGCTAACCCCACCCTTGAGTCCCTCCCTCCCGCCCCCCCCCCCGCCCGCCCCCCCCTGCCCCCCCCGCCCCTGCGTTAGGAGCCCCCCCCCATCCACCCATAGACCCCCCCCCCCCACTCAGTCATGAATAGCGACTCCCCGTTACACAGACGCCCCTTTCAGAGCTCTGCTCCAGCGTTCCGTCTCCCCGGTCGGCGGTACCCCGACACCAGCCAGGCCTCGCTCTTTAGAGTGATCATCAGCACCGCGCGCCGTTGCCAACGCGTTAATCGTGACCCGATCGACACTGAACGTCTCATCGGCAGCCTCAGCTTGGCTTGAACCCACGTGCGTGGCTGGCTGGATGTTGGGGCGCGTGCCTGGGTAGTGGAGCGGTAAGAGTGCGCCAAAGGAAGTCGGAGAAGGCGGTAACGCTCACACGAACACGACACGAATTGTGATAAGTTCATTCCATTCGTTGCGCGGATGTCGATGGTCCCGTTTATCGAGTTCCACCGGATAGCTGCCACGGGAGATCAAGAGCAGCAAGAGGCAAAGACGAAATTGTTTAAACTAATTTGTGTTACTTTAGCAGGTGAGAGCTGTGTAGCACTTTTTTCAGAAACCACCTGGCGATCGCAAACGATAGCCCAACGAAGTGGCTTATCGTCGTGCGGGAATCAACAACAGCCGAATCCTCTCAACGCGTGACGAGGATTCAAAATTTGTAGGGAATATACAGCAGGCGTCAGGATCGAACTCCACGACATCCTGCATACCGGGCGAGGTAATTAACATCTCTCCACCGTGTCGCCACTAACAACAACAAACAACAACAACAACAAAAAACAACAACAACATCATCAACATCGCGCAACCACCCCCACGAGCGAGACGTCTGTCGGTCGTAAGCGAAACGCGCGCGGATAGACTAACGTACAACAGCGCAAATATAAATTAGTGCAAATGTGGTGGCCAAAGAGGCTATCACACGTGCAAGAAAGCTCTGTGTGCGCGTTTAGGTCTCATAGGGGAATTAAAACTACTTGTTTTAAGTTGACCAGGTAAGGCCCACTGCAGCTCCTGTGTGGCTCTCTTTCAGAAGCGGCCTGGCAAACACCGACGATAGCTCAACGAAGTGGGCTTACCACGTGGACATTCGTAGCAGCAGCCAAAATAGTCTGAAGGCCCGATGCCGATTCCAAATAGTGTAGGGAAAATAACCGGGATGACCCGGATTAAAAAAAAAAAATCCACGCGTCCACGGGGAGAGAGAGAGAGAGACACGCAAACTCCAATATTACAGCAGGCGTCAGGGTCGGGATCGAATCCACGACCTCCTGCATACCAGGCGAGGTAGTAAACATCTCCTAGCCACCGTGGCGCTCTATGGGGAGTGTTTAACGATCATAGACGGATGACCGAATTGCCATGGAACGTGCGTGAGCCTGCTTTGGGGTTTGACACAGTTGCGTCAATCGGCCAGCAACAAACAGCACTTATCAGAGTTGTAATAGGTTATGGGAGTATAACACCCAGGATGGGGTTAATGACCAGTGCGGTGCTGTGTGCAGGAATGGGTTAATTCATTTTTGGGGCATGACCTCGGATCTGAACCCTGACCCTCTCCCCTCCTCTCACCTCCCCCGCCCCCCCCCCCGAGAGGGAGATGGGGGGTACACAGGAATAGAAGACACGGGGAGAGATAAAGAGAGAGAGAGAGACGTGGGGAGAGAGACATGAAGGTACGAACACGGAGCGAGGGAGAGTGAGAGTCGGGTAGACGCAGAGATGCAGGGAGAGACGCGGGGAGAGAGTGAGTGGGTTACACCGGAATGAACGGTAACATTGAGAGAGCAAAAGAGAGAGGGAGGGGGGGAGAAAGAGAGAGAGAGATGGGTGGAGAGAACGAGAGGTGGTAAGGGCAGAGAGCGAGAGAGGGAGAGACACGGGGAGTGAGAGATCATTGGGAGAGAAGGGGGAGGGGAGGAGGTGCGGATGGGGGGTGATGAATAGAGGCCACGGCCGACTGGGGCATGGGTAAGGGGGTGGATGGGGGGGGGAGGCAAGCCACGGAAAAGGGGACTGCTGGGAGGAGATTGAGAGGGGATCAAGAGAGGGGGAGACGCGAGGAAGCGGGGACGAGAGGTGGGGGAGGTGGGGGGGGGGTTGAAGAGGAGGAGGAAAGAGCGGAATTAGAGAGCACGTGGTGTTAACAGAGTGTTAATTACATTATGTTAATTCTGGGATTCTAGCCGGACGGAAGTGCTTTTTGTGAGACTCAGTGGAAGGGATTAGAGAGTAAGAAAGGCGCCTTATAGCCCCCCCCCCTCTCGCCCCCCCCCCCGCCACACACACAACTCCGAGACCCCCATCACGCCTCTCGCCTTCCTCTTCCATCTCCTCCTCCAACCTCCTCCCCCACCCCCCACCTCTTCAGAACGCTCACAGGTTGGCAAAGAGAGCGTCCCACAGAGATCCGGGTAGCCTTAAGCCACAGCTGGGGCAAGTGCTGTGAGCGAGTAGGGGCAACCCTGTGAAGGTTGCTGGGCACGGCGTACAAAGCGTTGGGTGTGGTCAGAACCACGCCCGGCCGCCTTTGTCTCCCCAGCGGCGATGTTTACACACTGCACCAGGTACTCATTTGAGGCTGAGTCGACCTAGGGGAGGCCCAGCACCGGGTCAGATAATCGTCACCGGTGTTGGCCGTGAGCGGGAATCGAACCCGGTTGGCCGGGTTCATAGCGCAGCGTAGCGCGAACCACTATACTACCGCTCCCCACACACACACGAAGTACACACACACACACGAGGTACAAGCACACACACGAGGTACACACACACACACACACGAGGTACACACACACACACACGAGGTACACACACACACACGAGGTACACACACGAGGTACACACACACACACGAGGTACACACACGAGGTACACACACACACGAGGTACACACACACACACACGAGGTACACACACACACACACGAGGTACACACACACACACGAGGTACACACACACACACACGAGGTACACACACACACGAGGTACCCACACACACGAGGTACACACACACACGAGGTACACACACACACGAGGTACACACACACGAGGTACACACACACACACGAGGTACACACACACACACACGAGGTACACACACACACACACGAGGTACACACACACACACACACGAGGTACACACACACACACGAGGTACACACACACACACGAGGTACACACACACACACGAGGTACACACACACACGAGGTAGCTGAGTGCGAGGTACACACACACACGAGGTACACACACACACGAGGTACACACACACACGAGGTACACACACACACACACGAGGTACACACACACACGAGGTACACACACACACGAGGTACACCCACACACGAGGTACCCACACACACTAGGTACACACACACACGAGGTACACACACACACACACGAGGTACACACACACGAGGTACACACACACGAGGTAGCTGAGTGCGAGGTACACACACACACGAGGTACACACACACACACGAGGTACACACACACGAGGTACACACACACACACACGAGGTACACACACACACGAGGTACACACACACACACGAGGTACACACACACACACGAGGTACACACACACACGAGGTAGCTGAGTGCGAGGTACACACACACACGAGGTACACACACACACGAGGTACACACACACACACGAGGTACACACACACACGAGGTACACACACACACGAGGTACACCCACACACGAGGTACCCACACACACTAGGTACACACACACACACGAGGTACACACACACACACACGAGGTACACACACACGAGGTACACACACACACACACGAGGTACACACACACACGAGGTACGCACACACACGAGGTACGCACACACACTAGGTACACACACACACGAGGTACACACACACACACACGAGGTACACACACACACACACACACGAGGTACACACACACACGAGGTACACACACACACGAGGTACACACACACACACACGAGGTACACACACACACACACGAGGTACACACACACACACGAGGTACACACACACACGAGGTACACACACACGAGGTACACACACACACACACGAGGTACACACACACGAGGTACACACACACACACACACGAGGTACACACACACGAGGTACACACACACACGAGGTACACACACACACACGAGGTACACACACACGAGGTACACACACACACGAGGTACACACACACGAGGTACACACACACACACACGAGGTACACACACACACGAGGTACACACACACACACGAGGTACACACACACACACGAGGTACACACACACACGAGGTAGCTGAGTGCGAGGTACACACACACACACACGAGGTACACACACACGAGGTACACACACACACACGAGGTACACACACACGAGGTACACACACACACGAGGTACACACACACGAGGTACACACACACACGAGGTACACACACGAGGTAGCTGAGTGCGAGCTCTGTCCGCGTGGTCCTCCTGGCTCCGCTGAGCTTCATGGAAACTCCGGACCCCCCCTCCCCCCCCCCGGGCTCAGACTGCCCCCCCACCCTCCATCCCACTCCCTTCCCCATTCAGAACAAAACGTACATGCGATTTTGTGTGTGTGTGTAAAGTTCCACATAAATAAGGACTATCGTCCATTACTCCTTCCTTTCTCTCCTTATGAATATATAAAAAAAACTTCAAAGCGCCACCCCGACCTCTTCACCCTCCGGCCCCCACCGCCCCCCCCCCAAATCCCCACCGCCCCCCTCTGCAGGGACTGAACCCGCGTCACCATCGCTTGCTTCATTTACGCGGTGCCGCGCCATTGATTTGGTTTGGAGCTCAGAGGCCCCAAAACCCCCCCCGCCCCCATGCCTCCCCTACCCCCTCGCCTCGCATCGCCCCCCCCCTCTCTCTCTCTACACTTAGCTTGGCCACCCCCCCCTCTCTCTCTCTACACTTAGCTTGGCCCCCCCCTCTCTCTCTCTTCACTTAGCTTGGCACCCCCTCCTCTCTCTCTACACTTAGCTTGGCACCCCCCCTCTCTCTCTTCACTTAGCTTGGCACCCCCTCTCTCTCTCTACACTTAGCTTGGCCCCTCTCTCTCTCTCTACACTTAGCTTGGCCCCCCTCTCTCTCTCTACACTTAGCTTGGCCCCCCCCCCTCCTCTCTCTCTACACTTAGCTTGGCCCCCCTCTCTCTCTCTACACTTAGCTTGGCCCCCCCTCTCTCTCTCTACACTTAGCTTGGCCCCCCTCCTCTCTCTACACTTAGCTTGCCCCCCCCTCCTCTCTCTCTCTACACTTAGCTTGGCACCCCCCCTCTCTCTCTTAGCTTGGCACCCCCCTCTCTCTCTCTCTACACTTAGCTTGGCCCCCCTCTCTCTCTCTACACTTAGCTTGCCCCCCCTCCTCTCTCTCTCTCTACACTTAGCTTGGCCCCCCTCCTCTCTCTCTCTCTACACTTAGCTTGGCACCCCCCCCTCTCTCTCTTAGCTTGGCACCCCCCCCCCCTCTCTCTCTACACTTAGCTTGGCCCCCCTCTCTCTCTACACTTAGCTTGGCCCCCCTCTCTCTCTACACTTAGCTTGGCCCCCCTCTCTCTCTCTACACTTAGCTTTGCACCCCCCTCTCTCTCTACACTTAGCTTGGCCCCCCTCCTCTCTCTCTCTACACTTAGCTTGGCCCCCCCTCCTCTCTCTCTACACTTAGCTTGGCACCCCCCCTCTCTCTCTTAGCTTGGCACCCCCCCTCTCTCCCTCTACACTTAGCTTGCCCCCCTCTCTCTCTCTCTCTACACTTAGCTTGGCCCCCTCTCTCTCTCTACACTTAGCTTGGCCCCCCCCTCTCTCTCTCTTCACTTAGCTTGGCACCCCCTCCTCTCTCTCTACACTTAGCTTGGCACCCCCCCTCTCTCTCTTCACTTAGCTTGGCACCCCCTCTCTCTCTCTACACTTAGCTTGGCCCCTCTCTCTCTCTCTACACTTAGCTTGGCCCCCCCTCTCTCTCTCTACACTTAGCTTGGCCCCCCCCCTCCTCTCTCTCTACACTTAGCTTGGCCCCCCTCTCTCTCTCTACACTTAGCTTGGCCCCCCCTCTCTCTCTCTACACTTAGCTTGGCCCCCCTCCTCTCTCTACACTTAGCTTGCCCCCCCCTCCTCTCTCTCTCTACACTTAGCTTGGCACCCCCCCTCTCTCTCTTAGCTTGGCACCCCCCTCTCTCTCTCTCTACACTTAGCTTGGCCCCCTCTCTCTCTCTACACTTAGCTTGCCCCCCCTCCTCTCTCTCTCTCTACACTTAGCTTGGCCCCCCTCCTCTCTCTCTCTCTACACTTAGCTTGGCACCCCCCCCTCTCTCTCTTAGCTTGGCACCCCCCCCCCTCTCTCTCTACACTTAGCTTGGCCCCCCTCTCTCTCTACACTTAGCTTGGCCCCCCTCTCTCTCTACACTTAGCTTGGCCCCCCTCTCTCTCTCTACACTTAGCTTTGCACCCCCCTCTCTCTCTACACTTAGCTTGGCCCCCCTCCTCTCTCTCTCTACACTTAGCTTGGCCCCCCCTCCTCTCTCTCTACACTTAGCTTGGCACCCCCCCTCTCTCTCTTAGCTTGGCACCCCCCCTCTCTCCCTCTACACTTAGCTTGCCCCCCTCTCTCTCTCTCTCTACACTTAGCTTGGCCCCCCTCTCTCTCTCTACACTTAGCTTGGCACCCCCCTCTCATTTCGCTCCCCTCGTCTTCACTCAGCCCCCCACCCACCCACACCCCCCCCCCCTCTCCTTATCTTTCCTCTGCTCTCATTAATTCTCCTCTCTTCTAATCCCATCTCCTTCTCTCTCCTCCACCGCTCTCTCCTCTCCTCTCATCGCACTCCTCTCTGCCTCTCGCTGTCCACTTCCATGAGCATCCCCTGACCTCCGCTCTCCTCTCTCCACTCACCTCGTTCACTCTCCTCATTCACTCTCCTCGTTCACTCTCCTCGTTCACTCTCCTCGTCTCCCCACTCTCTGCCACTCTCCTCAACTCTGTCCCTCTCTGCTCCACTCTCTTCTCTCCACTTTCCTTACCCACTCCTCAACTCTCCTCCTCTCTCCTTCTCTCTCCTCCACTCTCCTCCACTCTCCTCCTCTCTACACTCCCATAAACTCTCCTCTCCTCCTGTCGCCACTCCTCGTTCCTATGGCTGTCTCTCTTTCAACCTGGCCCTTGCAGCGCGTGTCCGGAGAACGCGCGCGGACACAAACAAATACAAAGATCCCCCGTGTAGCCCGCGGAGGCTGTTGGGGCAAGTGCTGTTAGCGAGGACCAACACGGCACATGAAGGGATGGTGTGGTCGGAACGACGCCTTGTCACATTCGTCTCTCCGTGGCTGATGTTTAACGCACACACACTGCACCGGGTAGTCATTTAAGGCTGAGTTGACCTAGAGGAGGCCCAGGACCGGTCAATTATTTGCCATGAGCTAACCGCTGCGCCACCGCTCCCCACAAAACAAAGACAAAGATCCCCCGGGTAGTCTTAGCAGACTTTTGGGGCAAGTGCTGTTAGCGTGCACGTGTGGTAGTGGCGGTGGTGGTAGCGGTGGCGGTTGTGGTGGTGGCGGTGGTAGTGGTGCTTGTGGCGGTGGTAGTGGTCGTGGCGGTGGTGGCGGTGACGCTGGTGGCGGTGGAGGTGGCGGTGGTGATAGTGGCGGTGGTGGAGGTGGTGGTGGAGGCAGTGGTGGTGGTGTTGGTGGCGGTAGTGGTGGCGGCTGTGGTGGTGGTGGCGGTGGTGGAGGTGGCGGTGGTGATAGTGGCGGTGCTAGAGGTGGTGGTGGTAGGGGTGGTGGAGGTAGTGGTGGAGGCAGTAGTGGTGGTGGAGGTGGCGGTGGTGATAGTGGTGGTGGTGGCCGTGGTGGTGATGGTGGTGGAAGTGGCAGTGGTGATGGTAGCAGTGGTGGTGGTGACAGTGGTGGTGGCGGTGGTGGCGGTGGTGGAGGTGGCAGTGGTGGTGGTGGCAGTGGTGGTGGTGGCAGTGGTGGTATCGGTGGTGGAGGCGGCGGTGGTGGTGGCTGCTACGCTGCACGTGGCCGCTCCTCATCTTCCAGCAAGGTGCAGGCAGTAGCAGCAGCGAGAGTTGGTGGATTACACACGGATGGGCTGTGAAACTCCCTTTCCCCCTGGCGGTCGGTACGGAAAAAGTGTGGGCTCATCTCCATCTGTTCCATCTGCACGGGGATCGAGTATTGTCCCCTCTCGCACGCATGGGGTGCTCCGGTTTCCACCCCCAAACGTATACACGCACGCGCGCACTCATTTATTGGCCGATAATATAAAGAGGACCGCAGAGCGTGGGCAATTGTTGGTGGCGCTGGTTCCTCACCACCGCGTGGCTGTTTCCGCTGCTGCTGCTGCCTTACGCTCGTCCGTGGTTTCCCCCTCCTGGCTGATGAGACCCTGCATGTCGAAACCGGCGCAGAGTTTTTGCTTGTAATGAGCCAAGATTCCAAAGGATCCCTGACTCTGCCGATGAGACCCTGCATGTCGAATCCAGGTTAAAAGAGGGTGTTTTTACTTGCGTTGAGCCAATATACTTTGACATCTGTCTAATGTGTGAGAGACAAATATCGAAAGCAGCAGGTATCCATTGTGCAGTAGGATTGGGGGTGCGGGGGGAGGGAGCGGGAGGGGGGGGAGAGGGGGCAGGGGAGGGGGGTAGAGGTCTGCGGAGCTGTCACTTAAATTAAGTGGCGTTTAATTAAGGACCCATTCAACTCAATTACGGTCGGGTTATAATCCCGGGCTGTCATCTCTTAATAGAGAGCTCACTTCCACGGATATTTAAATATGCTAATTGTCCGCGGCGGACTGTTGCTTGTTTTAACGCGCGTGATTGCGCCAAGAGAGACAGGAGGACACGTGGGTGAGAGGAGGACACGTGGATTGAAGTACAAGTGGATGAGAGGACACGTGGGTTGGAGGATGGACACGTGGGTGAGAGAAGGACACGTGGATTGAAGTACAAGTGGATGAGAGGACACGTGGGTTGGAGGATGGACACGTAGGTTAGAGGAGGACACGTGGGTTGGAGTACAAGTGGATGAGAGGACACGTGGGTTGGAGGATGGACACGTGGGTGAGAGGAGGACACGTGGGTTAGAGGAGGACACGAGGGTTAGAGGAGGACACGTGGGTCGGAGTACAAGTGGGTGAGAGGACACGTGCGTTGGAGGACACGTGGGTTGAAGGAGGACACGTGGGTTAGAGGAGGACACGTGGGTTAGAGAAGGACACGTGGGTTGAAGGAGGACACGTGAGTTAGAGGAGGACACGTGGGTTAGAGGAGGACACGTGGGTTGGAGGACACGTGGGTTGAAGGAGGACACGTGGGTTAGAGGAGGACACGTGGGTTGGAGGACACGTGGGTTGAAGGAGGACACGTGGGTTAGAGGAGGACACGTGGGTTAGAGGAGGACACGTGGGTTAGTGGACACATTGGGTTAGAGGAGGACACGTGGGTTAGTGGACACGTGGGTTAGAGGACACGTGGCCGAGGAGGAGATGGCGCGTCACAATGACGCGTCACAGCAAGAAGGGACTATGACGATGATGATGACGGTGGTGGTGATGATGATTGTGGTGGTAATGATGGTGATGATGATTGTGGTGGTGATGATGGTGATAATGATTGTGGTGGTGATGATGGTGATGATGATTGTGGTGGTGATGATGGTGATAATGTTTGTGGTGGTGATGATGATGATAATGATTGTGGTGGTCGAGACTAACGACGGATTGGCAGTCAAAGGAAAGAATCGCGCCCCGAGATGAGCTGTGGACTCCACTAGGGCGTCGTCGTCGTCGTTATTGATGAGAGAGCTCCCCTCACTGCACGCACCGCCATTGCCATGGCGAGTGGTGGAGTAGCGCCACGGGGAGCGAGATGTTAACTACCTCGCCTGGTATACAGGAGGTCGTGGTAGATGTTGACTACCTCGCTTGGTATACAGGAGGTCGTGGTAGATGTTAACTACCTCGCCTGGTATACAGGAGGTCGTGGTAGATGTTGACTACCTCGCTTGGTATACAGGAGGTCGTGGTAGATGTTGACTGCCTCGCTTGGTATACAGGAGGTCGTGGTAGATGTTGACTACCTCGCTTGGTATACAGGAGGTCGTGGTAGATGTTGACTACCTCGCCTGGTATACAGGAGGTCGTGGTAGATGTTAACTACCTCGCCTGGTATACAGGAGGTCGTGGTAGATGTTGACTACCTCGCCTGGTTTACAGGAGGTCGTGGTAGATGTTGACTACCTCGCTTGGTATACAGGAGGTCGTGGTAGATGTTGACTACCTCGCCTGGTATACAGGAGGTCGTGGTAGATGTTGACCACCTCGCTTGGTATACAGGAGGTCGTGGTAGATGTTAACTACCTCGCCTGGTATACAGGAGGTCGTGGTAGATGTTGACTACCTCGCCTGGTATACAGGAGGTCGTGGTAGATGTTGACTACCTCGCCTGGTATACAGGAGGTCGTGGTAGATGTTGACTACCTCGCCTGGTATACAGGAGGTCGTGGGTTCGATCCTCACCCTGACGCCTGTTGTAATATTTGGAGTTTGGATATCTATCTCATCATCATCACGGTGGCTAGGAGATGTTAACTACCTCGCCTGGTATACAGGAGGTCGTGGGTTCGATCCCAATCCTGACGCCTGTTGTAATATTTTTAGTTTGGTTATCTCTCTCATCATCACGGTGGCTAGGAGATGTTAACTCCCTCGCCTGGTATGCAGGAGGTCGTGCGTTCGATCCCGACCTTGACGGCTGCTGTATACTTGGAGTTTGCGTGTCTCTCTCTCTCTCTGAGATTGCGTGGATGTTTTTTTTTTCTCCGGAATCCGGTGTTCCCCCATCCGCGTGCGTTATTCGAGTGCTGTATTTGGCTGCTAGACATTTCCACGCGATAAGCCCGCTTCGTTGAGCTGTCATTTGCGATAGGTCGCTTCTGAAAAATAGCTGCGTAGCTCAGCGGGCCTTACCTGCTAAAATAAAATAATAAAAGTTAGGAGGAGGAGGATGATAGGTGTGAGAGGAGCAGGAAGACGAGGCGCGGAAGGATGTAAGGAGGACAAGTACGTGATGGTAACGATGATGACGACGATGAGGTAGGATGGCTGAGCGGCAGTGGAAGAGTGGTGGAGAAGGGGAGTAAGAGGGAGGGAGCGAGGGATGAGGGAGAGAGGGAGGGAGAGAGAGAGGAAAAGGGAGAGAGGTTGACGTCTCTATCCAAGTTATTCCCTGCGGGCTCGCGTCAGCCGCTCTCGCATCTCTATGCAAACGGCAGCTCCCACGGGGTAGCGTGGTGGGGTGCAGGGGGAGGAGGGGGAGGAGGAGGAGTCAAACAATTAGTGGGTTTAACATCTTCGTCTTCTAACGAGACGTCTGCGCTTGACAGCAAACTGATGGTCGCCAGCTGACCCGGGTCACCCCAACAGACGCCGCCGCCGCCAACACCGCCACCACCACCACCACCACCACCACAATAACCACCAACAACCACACAGCCACAGCGCCCCCACCAGCACCACAACCACCACAACCACACAGCCACAGCTTCCCACAACCACCACAACCACCAACAACCACACAACCACCACAACCACCACAACCACCAACAACCACACAGCCACAGCTCCCCACAACCACACAGCCACAGCTTCTCACAACCACCACAACCACCACAACCACACAGCTCCCCACAACCACCACAACCACCAACAACCACACAGCCACAGCTTCCCACAACCACCACAACCACACAGCCACAGCTTCCCACAACCACCACAACCACCACCACTGCCCCCACCACAGCTTCCCCCCCTTCACCCCACAACTTTCGCCAGCCCCCCCCCCCCCTTTAAACAGTAGTAACCGCAGCAGTTCGATGTGGCTGTATCAGCAGTGGCAGTAGTAGATGCAGCAGTAGCAGAGGTAGCTTTAGCAGCAGCAGTAACAGCAGCAGTATCATCAGTAGAAGCAGCAGCATTTGTATCAGTAGCAGCAGTAATTGTATCAGTAGCAGCAGCAGCAGCGTTTGTATCAGTAGCAGCAGTACTTGTATCAGTAGCAGTGGCAGCAGCAGCAGTAATTGTATCAGTAGCAGCAGCAGCAGCGTTTGTATCAGTAGCAGCAGTACTTGTATCAGTAGCAGTGGCAGCAGCGTTTGTAGCAGTAGCAGCAGCAGCAGTAATTGTATCAGTAGCAGCAGCAGTAGCAGCAGTAATTGTATAAGTAGCAGTAGCAGCTGCATTTGTATCAGTAGCAGCAGCAGTAATTGTATCAGTAGCAGCAGCAGTAGCAGCAGTAATTGTATAAGTAGGAGCAGTAGCAGTAGATGTATCAGTAGCAGCAGTAGCAGCAGTAGATGTATCAATAGCAGCAGTAGCAGCAGTATTTGTATCAGTAGCAGCAGTAATTGTATGAATAGCATCAGTACTAGCAGTAGATGTATCAGAGCAGCAGTAGCAGCAGTAGATGTATCAGTAGCAGCAGTAGCAGCAGTAATTGTATCAATAGCATCAGTAGCAGCAGTAGATGTATCAGTAGCATCAGTAGCAGCAGTAGATGTATCAGTAGCAGCAGTAGCAGCAGTAGATGTATCAGTAGCATCAGTAGCAGCAGTAGATGTATCAGTAGCATCAGTAGCAGCAGTAAATGTATCAGTAGCAGCAGTAGCAGCAGTAGATGTATCAGCAGCAGTAGCAGCAGTAGATGTATCAGTAGCAGCAGTAGCAGCAGTAGATGTATCAGTAACAGCAGTAGCAGCAGTAGATGTATTAGTAGCATCAGTAGCAGCAGTAGATGTATCAGTAGCAGCAGTAGATGTATCAGTAGCACGAGTAGCAGCAGTAGATGTATCAGTAGCAGCAGTAGCAGCAGTAGATGTATCAGTAGCAGCAGTAGATGTATCAGTAGCACGAGTAGCAGCAGTAGATGTATCAGTAGCAGCAGTAGCAGCAGTAGATGTATCAATAGCATCAGTAGCAGCAGTAGATGCATCAGTAGCAGCAGTAGATGTATCAGTAGCAGCAGTAGCAGCAGTAATCGTATCAATAGCATCAGTAGCAGCAGTAGATGTATCAGTAGCAGCAGTAGATGTATCAGTAGCACCAGTAGCAGCAGTAGATGTATCAGTAGCAGCAGTTGCAGCAGTAATTGTATCAATAGCATCAGTAGCAGCAGTAGATATATCAGTAGCAGCAGTAGATGTATCAGTAGCAGCAGTAGCAGCAGTAGATGTATCAGTAGCAGCAGCAGTAGATGTATCGTAGCAGCAGTAGATGCATCAGTAGCAGCAGCAGTAGATGTATCAGAAGCAGCAGTAGCAGCAGTAGATGTATCAGTAGCAGCAGTAGCAGCAGTAGATGTATCAGTAGCATCAGTAGCAGCAGTAGATGTATCAATAGCATCAGTAGTAGCAGAAGATGTATCAGAAGCAGCAGTAGCAGCAGTAGATGTATCAGTAGCAGCAGTAGCAACAGTAGATGTGTCAGTAGCAGCAGTAGCAGCAGTAGATGTATCAGTAGCAGCAGTAGCAGCAGTAGATGTATCAGTAGCAGCAGTAGATGTGTCAGTAGCAGCAGTAGCAGCAGTAGATGTGTCAGTAGCAGCAGTAGCAGCAGTAAATGTATCAGTAGCAGCAGTAGCAGCAGTAGATGTGTCAGTAGCAGCAGTAGATGTATCAGTAGCAGCAGTAGCAGCAGTAGATGTGTCAGTAGCAGCAGTAGATGTGTCAGTAGCAGCAGTAGCAGCAGTAGATGTGTCAGTAGCAGCAGTAGCAGCAGTAGATGTATCAGTAGCAGCAGTAGCAGCAGTAGATGTGTCAGTAGCAGCAGTAGATGTGTCAGTAGCAGCAGTAGCAGCAGCAGTAGATGTATCAGTAGCAGCAGTAGCAGCAGTAGATGTGTCAGTAGCAGCAGTAGATGTGTCAGTAGCAGCAGTAGCAGCAGCAGTAGATGTGTCAGTAGCAGCAGTAGCAGCAGCAGTAGATGTATCAGTAGCAGCAGTAGATGTGTCAGTAGCAGCAGCAGTAGATGTGTCAGTAGCAGCAGTAGCAGCAGTAGTAGATGTGTCAGTAGCAGCAGTAGATGTGTCAGTAGCAGCAGTAGATGTGTCAGTAGCAGCAGTAGCAGCAGCAGTAGATGTGTCAGTAGCAGCAGTAGCAGCAGCAGTAGATGTATCAGTAGCAGCAGCAGCAGCAGTAGATGTGTCAGTAGCAGCAGTAGCAGCAGTAGTAGATGTGTCAGTAGCAGCAGTAGATGTGTCAGTAGCAGCAGTAGATGTGTCAGTAGCAGCAGTAGCAGCAGCAGTAGATGTGTCAGTAGCAGCAGTAGCAGCAGCAGTAGATGTATCAGTAGCAGCAGCAGCAGCAGTAGATGTGTCAGTAGCAGCAGTAGCAGCAGCAGTAGATGTGTCAGTAGCAGCAGTAGCAGCAGCAGTAGATGTATCAGTAGCAGCAGTAGTAGATGTGTCAGTAGCAGCAGCAGTAGATGTGTCAGTAGCAGCAGCAGTAGATGTGTCAGTAGCAGCAGTAGCAGCAGCAGTAGATGTGTCAGTAGCAGCAGTAGATGTATCAGTAGCAGCAGCAGTAGATGTGTCAGTAGCAGCAGTAGCAGCAGTAGATGTATCAGTAGCAGCAGTAGATGTATCAGCAGCAGCAGCAGTAGATGTATCAGTAGCAGCAGCAGTAGATGTGTCAGTAGCAGCAGCAGTAGATGTATCAGCAGCAGCAGTAGCAGCAGCAGTAGATGTGTCAGTAGCAGCAGCAGTAGATGTGTCAGTAGCAGCAGCAGCAGTAGATGTGTCAGTAGCAGCAGCAGCAGTAGATGTGTCAGTAGCAGCAGTAGCAGCAGCAGTAGATGTGTCAGTAGCAGCAGTAGATGTGTCAGTAGCAGCAGTAGATGTGTCAGTAGCAGCAGTAGCAGCAGCAGTAGATGTGTCAGTAGCAGCAGTAGCAGCAGTAGATGTGTCAGTAGCAGCAGTAGATGTGTCAGTAGCACCAGTAGATGTGTCAGCAGTAGATGTGTCAGTGGCAGCAGTAGATGTGTCAGTAGCAGCAGCAGTAGATGTGTCAGCAGTAGATGTGTCAGTAGCAGCAGTAGCAGCAGTAGATGTGTCAGTAGCAGCAGTAGCAGCAGTAGATGTGTCAGTAGCAGCAGTAGCAGCAGCAGTAGATGTGTCAGTAGCAGCAGTAGATGTATCAGTAGCAGCAGTAGCAGCAGCAGTAGATGTGTCAGTAGCAGCAGCAGTAGATGTGTCAGTAGCAGCAGCAGTAGATGTGTCAGCAGTAGATGTGTCAGTAGCAGCAGTAGATGTGTCAGTAGCAGCAGTAGCAGCAGCAGTAGATGTGTCAGTAGCAGCAGTAGATGTATCAGTAGCAGCAGTAGCAGCAGCAGTAGATGTGTCAGTAGCAGCAGCAGTAGATGTGTCAGTAGCAGCAGCAGTAGATGTGTCAGCAGTAGATGTGTCAGTAGCAGCAGCAGTAAATGTGTCAGTAGCAGCAGTAGATGTGTCAGTAGCAGCAGCAGTAGATGTGTCAGCAGTAGATGTGTCAGTAGCAGCAGCAGTAGATGTATCAGCAGCAGCAGCAGTAGATGTGTCAGTAGTAGATGTGTCAGTAGCAGCAGCAGCAGTAGATGTGTCAGTAGTAGATGTGTCAGCAGTAGATGTGTCAGCAGTAGATGTGTCAGCAGTAGATGTGTCAGCAGTAGATGTGTCAGTAGTAGATGTGTCAGCAGTAGATGTGTCAGTAGCAGCAGCAGTAGATGTGTCAGCAGTAGATGTGTCAGCAGTAGATGTGTCAGCAGTAGATGTGTCAGTGGCAGCAGTAGATGTGTCAGTACTAGATGTGTCAGCAGTAGATGTGTCAGCAGTAGATGTGTCAGCAGTAGATGTGTCAGCAGTAGATGTGTCAGCAGTAGATGTGTCAGCAGTAGATGTGTCAGCAGTAGATGTGTCAGTAGTAGATGTGTCAGTAGTAGATGTGTCAGTAGTAGATGTGTCAGCAGTAGATGTGTCAGCAGTAGATGTGTCAGCAGTAGATGTGTCAGCAGTAGATGTGTCAGTGGCAGCAGTAGATGTGTCAGTAGTAGATGTGTCAGCAGTAGATGTGTCAGCAGTAGATGTGTCAGCAGTAGTAGATGTGTCAGCAGTAGATGTGTCAGTTTCAGCAGTAGATGTGTCAGCAGTAGATGTGTCAGTGGCAGTAGTAGATGTGTCAGTGTCAGCAGTAGATGTGTCAGCAGTAGATGTGTCAGCAGTAGATGTGTCAGTGTCAGCAGTAGATGTGTCAGTGTCAGCAGTAGATGTGTCAGCAGTAGATGTGTCAGTGTCAGCAGTAGATGTGTCAGTGTCAGCAGTAGATGTGTCAGCAGTAGATGTGTCAGTGTCAGCAGTAGATGTGTCAGCAGTAGATGTGTCAGTGTCAGCAGTAGATGTGTCAGCAGTAGATGTGTCAGCAGTAGATGTGTCAGTAGTAGATGTGTCAGTAGTAGATGTGTCAGCAGTAGATGTGTCAGCAGTAGTAGATGTGTCAGCAGTAGATGTGTCAGCAGTAGATGTGTCAGTGTCAGCAGTAGATGTGTCAGTGGCAGCAGTAGATGTGTCAGTGGCAGCAGTAGATGTGTCAGTAATAGATGTGTCAGTAGTAGATGTGTCAGCAGTAGATGTGTCAGTGGCAGCAGTAGCAGCAGCAGTAGATGTGTCAGCAGTAGATGTGTCAGCAGTAGATGTGTCAGCAGTAGATGTGTCAGCAGTAGATGTATCAGCAGTAGATGTGTCAGTAGTAGATGTGTCAGTGTCAGCAGTAGATGTGTCAGCAGTAGATGTGTCAGCAGCAGTAGATGTGTCAGCAGTAGATGTGTCAGCAGCAGCAGTAGTGGCAGCAGTAGATGTGTAGTGTTGTACTCACACGGACACTTAACATTTCTCCTGTGTCACTTTATTTGGCTTGTATCCAAGTGTGGATGCTCCTCACCGACACGACCACACACACACACTGACACGAACACACACACACACACACCGACACGAACACACACACACACACCGACACGAACACACACACACACACACACCGACACGAACACACACACACACACACCGACACGAACACACACACACACACCGACACGAACACACACACACACACACACCGACACGAACACACACACACACACACACCGACACGAACACACACACACACACACTGACACGAACACACACACACTGACACGAACACACACACACACACACCGACACGAACACACACACACACACCGACACGAACACACACACACACACCGACACGAACACACACACACCGACACGAACACACACACACACACTGACACGAACACACACACACCGACACGAACACACACACACACACACCGACACGAACACACACACACCGACACGAACACACACACACCGACACGAACACACACACACACACCGACACGAACACACACACACACACACACCGACACGAACACACACACACACACACTGACACGAACACACACACACACACCGACACGAACACACACACACACACACACCGACACGAACACACACACACACACTGACACGAACACACACACACCGACACGAACACACACACACACACCGACACGAACACACACACACCGACACGAACACACACACACCGACACGAACACACACACACACACCGACACGAACACACACACACACACCGACACGAACACACACACACTGACAGGAACACACACACACACACACCGACACGAACACACACACACACACACTGACACGAACACACACACACACCGACACGAACACACACACACCGACACGAACACACACACACACACCGACACGACCACACACACACACACTGACACGAACACACACACACACACCGACACGAACACACACACACACACTGACACGAACACACACACACACACACCAACACGAACACACACACACACTCCATTTCCTTGGTTCTTTTGGTAAAGTCACGTAGAAGGGAAATAATAAAATAATAAAATATAATGAAATAGAATTCTCACGACGTTTCGGCCACAACACAAGTAGCCTGAGGAAGGCTACTTGTGTTGTGGCCGAAACGTCGTGAGAATGTCATTTAATTACGTTTTATTATTTTATTATGTTTTATTTTTCAACACAAGTAGCCTTCCTCAGGCTAATTGTGTTGTGGCCGAAACGTCGTGAGAATTTTATTTTAGTACGTTTTATTTTTATTATTTTATTATTTCCCTTCTACGTGACTTTACCGAAAGAGCCAAGAAGATGAATCCCTGCAGTAACGAAATCTTTAAATCGAAACACACACCATTGTTCCGAACTCCCCGACTTCCCCCTACTCACCTCCGCACATCTCGTGCGCGGTCACCTCTCTGTCTCCCCCGCTCTCTCTGTCTCTCTCACTTCGCCTGTGCTCAGGCGAAGATGGCGGTGTACAGAACGAGTAAAAAGATGCTGCAAGGTGATACTGACGGCTGCTCTGTGCTGCTTCCAGTGTTCAGGGGCCTGCTCAAGGCGCGGCTCCGGCTGGAGCACGCCACGCACCACACACACGTGCCGGTGATGTGCAGCGCGTCTTCTTCGAACGCTGGGGGGCCGGACAAGCCCCTCTCTGTACCAGCGTGGACGGCACCCCACGTGTTCACCTTCTGAAGTGCTCACTCGTCACCGTGGCGTGCGCGATGACCACCACCACCACCACCACGTGACTTTTCTTTTGTGTTGTGCTTGGCGCATTTAGCGCCACAGCGCGTGGATGTATCGTGTTTGTTGTTATTTGTGTTGCTGGTGACTTTGTGTATTTCATATCGGAATCGCCTCCAGTGCTGTTGCTGCTGGCGGCAATAAAAGTTGTTTAATGGTCAAAAACTCTCTCTCACTCTATACTCCGCTATCCTGTTCCTCTTCCCTCACACCTCCGCCCTCGTCCCTGCCTCCAGCAGGGGATCAGCCAACACCGCTGGGGTGGACGGGGCGAGGTGGGCGAGGTCCCAGGCGTCTTCTCCCCGACTCTTGAGTTCTTCATCCCTTGAGCACCAACCAACCAACTCCGCGTGCTGCTCCGCACACTCCCTTATACATCCCTCCTCATTTTAGGTTCCCACTTACCCCCCATTAAGCTGGCGCCTCCGGCAGGCGCTCTCTCTCTCTCTCCCTTATCGCCTCCATCTCCCGCCTCTCTGGCGTCTACCCCGTGCCCCAACGCGCACACCTGCTCGTCGCCAATTGCACCCACCCAATCAATGATTCTCCCCCTAATTGCTGCCGCCTCTCCGGCGCCTAATGCATGTCTCCACGCTTGCATCTGCGCGACCTCAGTTGCACTCTCTCCAGTGATGCTTCACCCCGTAATTGCTGCCACGCAACTCCAGTGTCACCTCACCTCACCCTTTTGCTAACCCCGTGCGTTATGCCACTACAGATGTACCAATAGCAGCAGTAGATGTATCAATAGCAGCAGTAGATGTAGCAATAGCAATAGCAGTAGGGGTATTAGATGTAGCAGCAGTAGCAGCAGTTATTGAGTAGCGCATGTAATGACGGAGGCACACGGACTGTTCAGCGGAGGCAACTCTTTTTTTAATAAACAACTCACTGATCACCGGGTTCTATTTGTCAAGTGTGGCTATGCTGTCCTATACTGGTCACTATGTGTGTGTGAGTTAGCCAGCGAACGGGTCTGTAGCTCACATGCTACAGAACCCACGATTTCTAGATAACTCTACACACCGACGAAGAGCAGAACACCGCAGAGCGAAGGGCGAGTCCTCTTGCGTTGATTCCCAGCACGAGCCCCGAATCCCTTCGGCGCTCCCCCTTTTATCCCCTGGCCGTCGCCTCGCGCCGCCCTCGGCCACGCCCCCTACTGTGTCCCAACCCAAGCTCTCTGCTCCCGGTCACGTGTCCTTCCATCCTCCAATGGAGGCTGCCGGTGCCCAGCGCCCCTCCAGCCCTGTGGCTGGTGCAACAGCGTAGAGACCACGTTATGTGTCTCTACACTTGTATCAATAGCAGTAGTACTTGTATCAGCAGCAGCAGCAGCAGTACTTGTGTAGTGATGTAAAATGGATCACTACGGCGCGTAGCGCGAAGTGCTGTAGAACAAGGAAATATGGGTGCAGAGGCTAGCACACCGGGCAGTACCATACAGTGGGTCACTAGGGGCGTGGTTCCGGGTGCTCGCAGAGAGTGGCTGATGAGTCCTACCGGCAGAGTAGGGGATAGACGCCACTACGCCAGCACAGCGAGTAATTGCCGCATAATTGGTAACTGGGGAGCACGGTGCGGGCTGCTGGCGGTTGGGGGCATACGAGGACGAAGTCACCCGGGCATCGGGTGAAGCACGTGATGGGCCAGGGTGAGTAATGTGGGCCAAAGGTGAACGAAGGGGCACGGGGGGAGTAGCGGAAAACGTCCGGAGAGTTCCTGAAAGAGGCGTGGCTAAGGGCGGAGCCAGAGAGGGAACAGGTGCGGTGTAGCCTGGAACCGTTGGGAATATTCTGGACGTAGGGCGCGGCCGAGGGTGGAGCCAGGCGGCGCCGAGAGAGATAAAAGGGAAGCCCCGCGCACAGATCCGGGCTGTCTGTAGGTGAAGTGGAACCCCAAGTGCTACGTCTACGTCATCGTCCCCGTCCACGACATTGTGGGTCAGGCAGCACGTGGCAGCTCTGACCCGATCACAGTTATCCCGTATGTAAGAGATATAGGTGTGTTGTGGTCCTACGCGTAACAAGAGTGAGAATAGGTGCACTTAGAACCGTGTGTGACGGTGTTGCGTGAAGTGTAGAATAAACGTTGTTGTCTCCTAAATAGTGTCTCTGAATGATTCACTACACTTGCACCAATTAGCGACAGCAGTAGCAGCAGTACTCGTGTAGTGGCATGAAAGGGGTCACAATGGCATTAGCGCCAACCTGCTGTCACGAGAGTGGAAACGCACGTCGGGAATCTCTCTCTCTCTCTGCCACCAGAATAGGGCTGACATGGAAGCGGGCCATAGGGGGCATAGTTCTGGTGAGGGTCAGATAGAGAGAGAGAGGAGCAAGTGAGGACGTGGTACTCTGTGTGAACCCGAGAGGGCACGTGACCGGGTAGCGAGGGGGCCCGCAAAGGGGCTCGGGGGGACACGTGGTTAGTGCCGAGAAGCTTCTGGAGAGATCCGGAAGGGGGCGTGGCCGAGAGCGGGGCAAGGCCACGCTCAGCGGCATTAGGCCGGGGTCCTGGGAGCGATCGAGGCTCTCTGGAGGCAGTCGATGCTCTTCGGTCTTCGCTCTGGGTCGTCGGTCGCAGACGAGACGGGATGGTCGGCAGTACGTAGCTGACCGACCTTGTTATGCAGTTGCCCTGTTGGTGGTCTAGTTAACCGATGTGACGTTGAGTAATCACCTTGTTGGGGTGTTATAATTAAACGTGTTGCCTCCATGAAGAACACTACACTTGTATCAATAGCAGCAGTAGCAGCAGGAGGATGACGAAGAAGCGATTGCACGCGAGGGCGTTCATCGCAGAGGTGTTCAACATGATCATCATCGTGATGATGATGATGGTGGTGATGATGGTGGTGGTGATGATGTTGATGATGGTGGTGGTGATGGTGGTGGTGATGATGTTGGTGATGATGATGGTGGTGATAGTGGTGATGATGATGATAATGATTTTGGTGATGCTCGCGGCGATGATAATGTTGGTGATGATGATGGTGGTGGTGGTGGTGCTAGTGATGATGATTATGCTGATGATGGGCGATGGTTGAGATGGAGGGGAACACGCCCGAGAGAACGTCCACCGTGGAGATGGAGCGGCGATGACGAAGTTTGCTCTTGGAGCGGAGTCGAGGGCCACGTGCTGCAGGGGTTGAACCATTGATGATGTTGATGATGATGACTGCAATCTGCAATGATGATGATGGCGGTGGTGACGTGAATCGTGTGGAGATGTGAACGCGTGGCAGTATTCACACTCAACCCTCCAACCCCCCAATATCTCTTGACTCCATCTCCCAAACCCTCTAAACCCCAATGCCTGTACCCCCCTAAATCCCTGTACCTCCTCAATCCTTGTAACCCTGGCCAATATCCCCCACGCCTTCACCACTCCCTCTATTCGTCACCATTCCCCACGACTCCTCCAATCGTTCTACCCCCCCCCATCCCTCTCCCCCCCCCCCCCCCCACCGATCGTCCATCTGATACCCCTGCGGGGGGTGGGTGGGGGGTTAAATCCCCCCCTAACCCCCCTGCCCCCCAAGCAGACAGCGTCCCCCCAGACACTCGCGATGTCAATGGATGACGGAGCGAGAGAGAGAGAGACAGACAGAGAGAGACAAAGGAAGAGAGAGAGACAGAGAGAGAGAGACAGACAGAGAGAAACAGAGAGAGAGACAGACAGAGAGAGACAGAGAGATAGAGACAAAGGGAGAGAGAGACAAAGGGAGAGAGAGGGAGACTGACAGAGAGAGACAAAGGGAGAGAGAGACAGACAGAGACAGAGAGACAGATAGAGAGAGACAAAGGGAGAGAGAGACAAAGGGAGAGAGAGACAGACAGACAGACAGAGAGACAGACAGAGAGAGAGACAAAGGGAGAGAGAGACAGAGAGAGAGACAAAGGGAGAGAGAGACAGACAGAGAGACACAATGGGAGAGAGAGACAGAGAGAGAGACAGACATAGAGAGACACAATGGGAGAGAGAGAGAGACACACAGAGAGAGACAAAGGGAGAGAGAGACAGACAGAGACAGAGAGACAGATAGAGAGAGACAAAGGGAGAGAGAGACAAAGGGAGAGAGAGACAGACAGACAGACAGAGAGACAGACAGAGAGAGAGACAAAGGGAGAGAGAGACAGAGAGAGAGAGACAAAGGGAGAGAGAGACAGACAGAGAGACACAATGGGAGAGAGACAGAGAGAGAGAGAGAGACAGACATAGAAAGACACAATGGGAGAGAGAGAGACACACACAGAGAGAGAGAGACAAAGGGAGAGAGAGACAGACAGAGAGACAGATAGAGAGAGACAAAGGGAGAGAGAGACAGAGAGAGAGACAGAGAGACAGACAGAGAGAGACAAAGGGAGAGAGACAGACAGAGAGACAGACAGAGAGAGAGACGGACAGAGAGAGACAAAGGGAGAGAGAGAGACAGACAGAGAGAGACAGAGAGAGACAGACAGAGACAGAGAGACAGAGAGAGAGACACAGAGACAGAGAGACTCTCTCGCTATGGTGTGCGAAGATCTGTGACCTCTCGACCTCCCGGCGCGGCAGGCAGGCGGGTGTCTCGCGTGACTCCTCAGTGGAACAACTCCGTATCACTGAAACTCGTGACTTGAGCCCGCTCCCTCCGAGTCGTTCTTCTACCGCTGCTAGCACCTCCCTCCCGTGTCCAGGACCCTCGGTCTAACCACACACTGTCATCATCATCTTCATCCACCACCATCACAACAACAACAACTACACTGCAGGTCACAACAACAACTCAATCACGTAATCACTCACCTACTCACTCGCTAACTCACTCACTCAATCTCTCATTCACTCACTCACTCACCCACTCATTCACTCACTCGCTCACTCACTCACCCGCTCACTCACCCACTCATTTACTCGCTCGCCCACTCACTCACCCGCTCACTCACTCACCCACTCATTCATTCGCTCACTCACCCGCTCAGTCACTCACTAAAGCAGCAACTCGCTGCTGTTGATTGTGAGTGGGAATTGAACCCGGATCGTGAGGTTCGTGGCGTAGCTGCAATAAAGATACAAACACGCGTACAAAGACAGAGATCCCCCGTATAGCCTTAACAGACTGTTGGGGCAAGTGCTGTTAGCGAGCACCTATGAGAGCCGGCACGGCACACGAGGGGGTGGGTGGCCAACACCACGCCCGGCCGCCTTTGTCTCCCCAAGCGGCGATGTTTACTACACCGCACCAGGTGCTCATTTAAGGCCGAGTCGACCTAGGTGATGCCCAGCACCGGTTCAGAGAATCGTCACCGGTGTTGGCCACGAGCGTGAATCGAACTCGGGTGTGGCAGCCGGGTCCCTAGCTCAGCGCGCTAACCGCTGCACCACCGCTCCCTTACACTAAGCACACACTCACAAAGGCAAAGAACCCCCGTGTAGCCTTAACAGACTGGTTGGGGGCAAGTGCCTTGAGCGAGCAGCACCTATAGGGGGCCGAAATGACGCACGTACACAAAACGCGCGTGCGATATTTCTCGACCGTGGCAATAATTCTCCTGTCGATGCCTCTATAACGACCCCCCACAAGACCCCCACCCCCCCCACACCACCCCCCCCCCCCCCACCAGCCCCCCACCCTCTCATATCAATGCTCGCGGCCATTAGTTTCCTGTCATCTTCTCTCGGGGTCACGATTGAGTCAAAAGCGCCACGAGACATTTGTCTGGTGCCATTTTAATTACAGAGCAACGCATGCGAACGAACACGCGCATGCATAATACATCGCACAGACACCACACAATATGTGTATGATATATACACATGCGTCATATATATGTAAACACAAAAGATATATACACACGCATCGCATATACATGATATATACACATGCATAATATATACACATGATATATGCATCATATATTGATATACATGATATATATGCATCATATATATATACACACGCATTACATATACATGATATATACACATACATCATATATAGACATGATATATGCATATACATCATATATATACATGCATCATATATAGACATGATATGTACATATACATCATATATACACATGCATCATATATAGACATGATATATGCATATACATCATATATATAGACATGCATCATATATAGACATGATATATGCATATACATCATATATATACACATGCATCATATATAGACATGATATATACATATACATCATATATACACATACATCATATATAGACATGATATATGCATATACATCATATATACACATGCATCATATATAGACATGATATGTACATATACATCATATATATACACATGCATCATATATAGACATCATATATACACATGCATAATATATAGACATCATATATGCATATACATCATATATAGACATGCATCATATATAGACATGATATATACATATACATCATATATAGACATGATATATACATATACATCATATATAGACATGATATATACATCATATATACACATGCATCATATATAGACATGATATATACATATACATCATATATATATACACATGCATCATATATAGACATGATATATACATATACATGATATATATAGACATACATCATATACATGATATATACATCATATATATACACACATACATCATGTACACTAATAGACTCCGGTTAACGTCGGGGATGCGTTCCTGAAATGTGTGGCGACGGATATCGAAACGACGTAAAATGGAAGCGATGTAGAGGGTAGTAGTAGTAGTGGGTGGTGGTGGTGGTAGTAGTGGGTGGTGGTGGTGGTGGTAGTGGGTGGTGGTGGTGGTGGTAGTGGGTGGTGGTGGTGGTGGTAGTGGGTGGTGGTGGTGGTGGTGGTGGTGAGTAGTGGGTGGTGGTGGTGGTGGTAGTAGTAGTAGTGGGTGGTGGTGGTGGTAGTAGTGGGTGGTGGTGGTGGTGGTGGTGGTAGTGGGTGGTGGTGGTGGTGGTAGTGGTGGTGGTGGTGGTGGTGGTGGTAGTGGGTGGTGGTGGTGGTGGTGGTAGTAGTGGGTGGTGGTGGTGGTGGTAGTAGTAGTAGTGGGTGGTGGTGGTGGTGGTGGTAGTAGTGGGTGGTGGTGGTAGTAGTAGTGGGTGGTGGTGGTGGTGGTAGTAGTAGTGGGTGGTGGTGGTGGTAGTAGTAGTAGTGGGTGGTGGTGGTAGTACTAGTGGGTGGTGGTGGTGGTGGTGGTAGTAGTAGTGGGTGGTGGTGGTGGTAGTAGTAGTAGTGGGTGGTGGTGGTAGTACTAGTGGGTGGTGGTGGTGGTAGTAGTAGTAGTAGTGGGTGGTGGTGGTGGTAGTACTAGTGGGTGGTGGTGGTGGTAGTAGTAGTAGTGGGTGGTGGTGGTGGTGGTAGTAGTAGTAGTGGGTGGTGGTGGTAGTAGTTGTAGTAGTGGGTGGTGGTGGTGGTAGTAGTGGGTGGTGGTGGTGGTGGTGGTAGTAGTGGGTGGTGGTGGTGGTAGTAGTGGGTGGTGGTGGTGGTGGTGGTAGTAGTAGTGGGTGGTGGTGGTGGTGGTAGTACTAGTGGGTGGTGGTGGTGGTAGTAGTAGTAGTGGGTGGTGGTGGTAGTACTAGTGGGTGGTGGTGGTGGTGGTAGTACTAGTGGGTGGTGGTGGTGGTAGTAGTAGTAGTGGGTGGTGGTAGTACTAGTGGGTGGTGGTGGTAGTAGTAGTAGTGGGTGGTGGTGGTGGTAGTACTAGTGGGTGGTGGTGGTGGTAGTAGTAGTAGTAGTGGGTGGTGGTAGTACTAGTGGGTGGTGGTGGTGGTAGTAGTAGTAGTAGTGGGTGGTAGTGGTAGTACTAGTGGGTGGTGGTGGTGGTAGTAGTAGTAGTGGGTGGTGGTGGTGGTAGTAGTAGTAGTAGTGGGTGGTGGTGGTAGTACTAGTGGGTGGTGGTAGTAGTAGTAGTAGTGGGTGATGGTGGTGGTAGTACTAGTGGGTGGTGGTGGTGGTAGTAGTAGAAGTGGGTGGTGGTGGTGGTAGTAGTAGTGGGTGGTGGTGGTAGTAGTTGTAGTAGTGGGTGGTGGTGGTGGTAGTAGTGGGTGGTGGTGGTGGTAGTAGTAGTGGGTGGTGGTGGTGGTAGTAGTAGTAGTGGGTGGTGGTGGTGGTAGTAGTAGTAGTAGTGGGTGGTGGTGGTAGTACTAGTGGGTGGTGGTGGTGGTAGTAGTAGTAGTAGTGGGTGGTGGTGGTAGTACTAGTGGGTGGTGGTGGTGGTAGTAGTAGTAGTAGTGGGTGGTGGTGGTGGTGGTAGTAGTAGTAGTGGGTGGTGGTGGTAGTAGTTGTAGTAGTGGGTGGTGGTGGTGGTGGTGGTAGTAGTGGGTGGTGGTGGTGGTGGTAGTAGTAGTGGGTGGTGGTGGTGGTGGTGGTAGTAGTAGGTGGGTGGTGGTGGTGGTAGTAGTAGGTGTGGTGTAGTATGGGTGGTGGTGGTGGTAGTAGTAGTGGTGGTGGTGGTGGTAGTACTAGTGGGTGGTGGTGGTGGTAGTAGTAGTAGTAGGGTGGTGGTGGTGAGTGTAATAGTAGTAGTAGGATGGGTGAGTAGGTGTAATATACTGGGGTCGTCGTCCACGGTCGGTAGTAGTAGTAGTAGTGTGGTGGTAGTAGTAGTAGTGGGTGGTGGTAGTACTAGTGGGTGGTGGTGGTGGTAGTAGTAGTAGTAGTGGGTGGTGGTGGTAGTACTAGTGGGTGGTGGTGGTGGTAGTAGTAGTAGTAGTGGGTGGTGGTGGTGGTAGTAGTAGTAGTAGTAGTGGGTGGTGGTGGTAGTCTAGTGGGTGGTGGTAGTAGTAGTAGTAGTGGGTGATGGTGGTGGTAGTACTAGTGGGTGGTGGTGGTGGTAGTAGTAGTAGTGGGTGGTGGTGGTGGTAGTAGTAGTGGGTGGTGGTGGTGGTGTAGTAGTAGTAGTGGGTGGTGGTGGTGGTAGTAGTAGTAGTAGTGGGTGGTGGTGGTAGTACTAGTGGGTGGTGGTGGTGGTAGTAGTAGTAGTGGGTGGTGGTGGTGGTAGTACTAGTGGGTGGTGGTGGTGGTAGTAGTAGTAGTAGTGGGTGGTGGTGGTAGTACTAGTGGGTGGTGGTGGTGGTAGTAGTGGGTGGTGGTGGTAGTACTAGTGGGTGGTGGTGGTGGTGGTAGTAGTAGTAGTAGTGGGTGGTGGTGGTGGTAGTACTAGTGGGTGGTGGTGGTGGTAGTAGTAGTAGTAGTGGGTGGTGGTGGTGGTAGTAGTAGTAGTAGTGGGTGGTGGTAGTGGTAGTAGTAGTAGTGGGTGGTGGTGGTAGTAGTAGTAGTGGGTGGTGGTGGTGGTGGTGGTGGTAGTAGTAGTAGTGGGTGGTGGTGGTAGTAGTAGTGGGTGGTGGTGGTGGTAGTGGTAGTAGTAGTGGGTGGTGGTGGTAGTAGTAGTGGGTGGTGGTGGTAGTAGTAGTAGTGGGTGGTGGTGGTGGTGGTGGTTGTACTAGTGGGTGGTGGTGGTGGTAGTAGTAGTAGTGGGTGGTGGTGGTGGTAGTACTAGTGGGTGGTGGTGGTGGTAGTAGTAGTAGTGGGTGGTGGTGGTGGTAGTACTAGTGGTTGGTGGTGGTGGTAGTAGTAGTAGTAGTGGGTGGTGGTAGTACTAGTGGGTGGTGGTGGTGGTAGTAGTAGTAGTGGGTGGTGGTGGTGGTAGTAGTAGTAGTGGGTGGTGGTGGTGGTGGTAGTAGTAGTAGTAGTGGGTGGTGGTGGTGGTGGTAGTAGTAGTAGTGGGTGGTGGTGGTGGTAGTAGTAGAAGTGGGTGGTGGTGGTGGTGGTAGTAGTAGTGGGTGGTGGTAGTACTAGTGGGTGGTGGTGGTGGTGGTAGTAGTAGTGGGTGGTGGTAGTACTAGTGGGTGGTGGTGGTGGTAGTAGTAGTAGTGGGTGGTGGTGGTTGTAGTAGTAGTAGTAGGTGGTGGTGGTGGTAGTAGTAGTAGTAGTGGGTGGTGGTGGTGGTGGTAGTAGTAGTGGGTAGTGGTGGTGGTGGTAGTAGTAGAAGTGGGTGGTGGTGGTGGTGGTGGTAGTAGTAGTGGGGTGGTGGTGGTGGTGGTAGTAGTAGTAGTGGGTGGTGGTGGTGGTGGTAGTAGTAGTGGGTGGTGGTGGTGGTAGTAGTAGTGGGTGGTGGTGGTGGTGGTAGTAGTGGGTGGTGGTGGTGGTAGTAGTAGTGGGTGGTGGTGGTGGTAGTAGTAGTAGTGGGTGGTGATGGTGGTAGTAGTAGTAGTGGGTGGTGGTGGTGGTAGTAGTAGTGGGTGGTGGTAGTAGTAGTGGGTGGTGGTGGTAGTAGTAGTAGTGGGTGGTGGTGGTGGTGGTGGTGGTGGTGGTAGTGGGTGGTGGTGGTGGTGGTGGTAGTGGGTGGTGGTGGTGGTGGTGGTGGTAGTGGGTGGTCGTGGTGGTGGTGGTGGTAGTAGTGGGTGGTGGTGGTGGTGGTAGTAGTAGTAGTGGGTGGTGGTGGTGGTGGTAGTAGTGGGTGGTGGTGGTAGTAGTAGTGGGTGGTGGTGGTGGTGGTAGTAGTAGTGGGTGGTGGTGGTGGTAGTAGTAGTAGTGGGTGGTGGTGGTAGTACTAGTGGGTGGTGGTGGTGGTGGTGGTAGTAGTAGTGGGTGGTGGTGGTGGTAGTAGTAGTAGTGGGTGGGTGGTAGTAGTAGTAGTAGTGGGTGGTGGTGGTGGTAGTACTAGTGGGTGGTGGTGGTGGTAGTAGTAGTAGTAGTGGGTGGTGGTGGTGGTGGTAGTAGTAGTAGTGGGTGGTGGTGGTAGTAGTTGTAGTAGTGGGTGGTGGTGGTGGTGGTAGTAGTGGTTGGTGGTGGTGGTGGTGGTAGTAGTAGTGGGTGGTGGTGGTGGTGGTAGTACTAGTGGGTGGTGGTGGTGGTAGTAGTAGTAGTGGGTGGTGGTGGTAGTACTAGTGGGTGGTGGTGGTGGTAGTAGTAGTGGGTGGTGGTGGTGGTAGTACTAGTGGGTGGTGGTGGTGGTAGTAGTAGTAGTGGGTGGGTGGTAGTAGTAGTAGTGGGTGGTGGTGGTGGTAGTACTAGTGGGTGGTGGTGGTGGTAGTAGTAGTAGTAATAGTGGGTGGTGGTAGTACTAGTGGGTGGTGGTGGTGGTAGTAGTAGTAGTAGTGGGTGGTAGTGGTAGTACTAGTGGGTGGTGGTGGTGGTAGTAGTAGTAGTAGTGGGTGGTGGTGGTGGTCCCCCCCCCCACACCCCACACACCCCCCCACCACACCCCCCCCCCCACACACACCCCCCACAACCCCCCCCCCCCCAACCCCCTGGTGGTAGTAGTAGTAGTAGTGGGTGATGGTGGTGGTAGTACTAGTGGGTGGTGGTGGTGGTAGTAGTAGTAGTGGGTGGTGGTGGTGGTAGTAGTAGTGGGTGGTGGTGGTAGTAGTTGTAGTAGTGGGTGGTGGTGGTGGTAGTAGTGGGTGGTGGTGGTGGTAGTAGTAGTGGGTGGTGGTGGTGGTGGTAGTAGTAGTAGTGGGTGGTGGTGGTGGTAGTAGTAGTAGTAGTGGGTGGTGGTGGTAGTACTAGTGGGTGGTGGTGGTGGTAGTAGTAGTAGTAGTAGTGGGTGGTGGTGGTGGTAGTACTAGTGGGGTGGTGGTGGTGGTAGTAGTAGTAGTAGTGGGTGGTGGTGGTGGTGGTAGTAGTAGTAGTGGGTGGTGGTGGTAGTAGTTGTAGTAGTGGGTGGTGGTGGTGGTGGTGGTGGTAGTAGTGGGTGGTGGTGGTGGTGGTAGTAGTAGTGGGTGGTGGTGGTGGTGGTAGTAGTAGTAGTGGGTGGTGGTGGTGGTAGTAGTAGTAGTAGTGGGTGGTGGTGGTAGTACTAGTGGGTGGTGGTGGTGGTAGTAGTAGTGGGTGGTGGTGGTGGTAGTACTAGTGGGTGGTGGTGGTGGTAGTAGTAGTAGTGGGTGGTGGTGGTGGTAGTACTAGTGGGTGGTGGTGGTAGTAGTAGTAGTGGGTGGTGGTGGTGGTAGTACTAGTGGGTGGTGGTGGTGGTAGTAGTAGTAGTAGTAGTGGGTGGTGGTAGTACTAGTGGGTGGTGGTGGTGGTAGTAGTAGTAGTAGTGGGTGGTGGTGGTAGTACTAGTGGGTGGTGGTAGTAGTAGTAGTAGTGGGTGGTGGTGGTGGTAGTAGTAGTAGTGGGTGGTGGTGGTAGTACTAGTGGGTGGTGGTAGTAGTAGTAGTGGGTGATGGTGGTGGTAGTACTAGTGGGTGGTGGTGGTGGTAGTAGTAGTAGTGGGTGGTGGTGGTGGTAGTAGTAGTGGGTGGTGGTGGTGGTGGTAGTAGTAGTAGTAGTGGGTGGTGGTGGTAGTAGTAGTAGTAGTGGGTGGTGGTGGTAGTACTAGTGGGTGGTGGTGGTGGTAGTAGTGGGTGGTGGTGGTGGTAGTACTAGTGGGTGGTGGTGGTGGTGGTAGTAGTAGTAGTGGGTGGTGGTGGTGGTAGTACTAGTGGGTGGTGGTGGTGGTAGTAGTAGTAGTAGTTGGTGGTGGTGGTGGTAGTAGTAGTAGTAGTGGGTGGTGGTAGTGGTAGTAGTAGTAGTAGTGGGTGGTGGTGGTGGTGGTAGTAGTAGTAGTGGGTGGTGGTGGTGGTGGTGGTGGTAGTAGTAGTAGTGGGTGGTGGTGGTAGTAGTAGTGGGTGGTGGTGGTGGTAGTAGTAGTGGGTGGTGGTGGTAGTAGTAGTGGGTGGTGGTGGTAGTAGTAGTAGTGGGTGGTGGTGGTGGTGGTTGTACTAGTGGGTGGTGGTGGTGGTAGTAGTAGTAGTGGGTGGTGGTGGTGGTAGTACTAGTGGGTGGTGGTGGTGGTAGTAGTAGTAGTGGGTGGTGGTGGTGGTGGTAGTACTAGTGGTTGGTGGTGGTGGTAGTAGTAGTAGTAGTGGGTGGTGGTGGTGGTAGTACTAGTGGGTGGTGGTGGTGGTAGTAGTAGTAGTGGGTGGTGGTGGTGGTAGTAGTAGTAGTGGGTGGTGGTGGTGGTGGTAGTAGTAGTAGTAGTGGGTGGTGGTGGTGGTGGTAGTAGTAGTAGTGGGTGGTGGTGGTGGTGGTAGTAGTAGAAGTGGGTGGTGGTGGTAGTAGTAGTGGGTGGTGGTAGTACTAGTGGGTGGTGGTGGTGGTAGTAGTAGTAGTGGGTGGTGGTGGTTGTAGTAGTAGTAGGTGGTGGTGGTAGTAGTAGTAGTAGTGGGTGGTGGTGGTGGTGGTAGTAGTAGTGGGTAGTGGTGGTGGTGGTAGTAGTAGAAGTGGGTGGTGGTGGTGGTGGTGGTAGTAGTAGTGGGTGGTGGTGGTGGTGGTAGTAGTAGTAGTGGGTGGTGGTGGTGGTAGTAGTAGTGGGTGGTGGTGGTAGTAGTAGTGGGTGGTGGTGGTAGTAGTGGGTGGTGGTGGTGGTAGTAGTAGTGGGTGGTGGTGGTGGTAGTAGTAGTAGTGGGTGGTGATGGTGGTAGTAGTAGTAGTGGGTGGTGGTGGTGGTAGTAGTAGTGGGTGGTGGTAGTAGTAGTGGGTGGTGGTGGTAGTAGTAGTAGTGGGTGGTGGTGGTGGTAGTAGTAGTGGGTGGTGGTGGTAGTAGTAGTGGGTGGTGGTGGTGGTAGTAGTAGTAGTAGTGGGTGGTGGTGGTAGTAGTAGTAGTGGGTGGTGATGGTGGTGGTGGTAGTAGTAGTAGTAGTGGGTGGTGGTGGTGGTGGTAGTAGTAGTGGGTGGTGGTGGTAGTAGTAGTGGGTGGTGGTGGTGGTAGTAGTAGTGGGTGGTGGTGGTGGTAGTAGTAGTAGTGGGTGGTAGTGGTGGTAGTAGTAGTAGTGGGTGGTGGTGGTGGTAGTAGTAGTGGGTGGTGGTGGTAGTAGTAGTGGGTGGTGGTGGTAGTAGTAGTAGTGGGTGGTGGTGGTGGTAGTAGTAGTAGTGGGTGGTGGTGGTGGTAGTAGTAGTAGTAGGTGGTGGTGGTGGTGGTAGTAGTGGGTGATGGTGGTGGTGGTGGTAGTAGAAGTGGGTGGTGGTGGTGGTGGTAGTAGTAGTGGGTGGTGGTAGTACGAGTGGGTGGTGGTGGTGGTAGTAGTAGTAGTGGGTGGTGGTGGTTGTAGTAGTAGTAGGAGTAGGTGGTGGTGGTGGTAGTAGTAGTAGTAGTGGGCGGTGGTGGTGGTAGTAGAGTGGGTGGTGGTGGTGGTGGTAGTAGTAGAAGTGGGTGGTGGTGGTGGTGGTAGTAGTAGTGGGTGGTGGTGGTGGTAGTAGTAGTAGTGGGTGGTGGTGGTGGTAGTAGTAGTGGGTGGTGGTGGTAGTAGTAGTAGTGGGTGGTGGTGGTGGTAGTAGTAGTGGGTGGTGGTGGTAGTAGTAGTGGGTGGTGGTGGTGGTAGTAGTAGTAGTAGTGGGTGGTGGTGGTGGTTGTAGTAGTAGTAGTGGGTGGTGATGGTGGTGGTGGTAGTAGTAGTAGTAGTGGGTGGTGGTGGTAGTGGTAGTAGTAGTGGGTGGTGGTGGTAGTAGTAGTAGTGGGTGGTGGTGGTGGTAGTAGTAGTGGGTGGTGGTGGTGGTAGTAGTAGTAGTGGGTGGTAGTGGTGGTAGTAGTAGTAGTGGGTGGTGGTGGTGGTAGTAGTAGTGGGTGGTGGTGGTAGTAGTAGTGGGTGGTGGTGGTAGTAGTAGTGGGTGGTGGTGGTGGTAGTAGTAGTAGTAGTGGGTGGTGGTGGTGGTAGTAGTAGTAGTAGGTGGTGGTGGTGGTGGTAGTAGTAGTAGTGGGTGGTGGTGGTGGTGGTGGTGGTAGTAGAAGTGGGTGGTGGTGGTGGTGGTAGTAGTAGTGGGTGGTGGTAGTACGAGTGGGTGGTGGTGGTGGTAGTAGTAGTAGTGGGTGGTGGTGGTTGTAGTAGTAGTAGGAGTAGGTGGTGGTGGTAGTAGTAGTAGTAGTGGGCGGTGGTGGTGGTGGTGGTAGTAGAGTGGGTGGTGGTGGTGGTGGTAGTAGTAGAAGTGGGTGGTGGTGGTGGTAGTAGTAGTGGGTGGTGGTGGTGGTAGTAGTAGTAGTGGGTGGTGGTGGTGGTAGTAGTAGTGGGTGGTGGTGGTGGTGGTAGTAGTAGTGGGTGGTGGTGGTGGTGGTAGTAGTGGGTGGTGGTGGTGGTAGTAGTAGTAGTGGGTGGTGATGGTGGTAGTAGTAGTAGTGGGTGGTGGTAGTAGTAGTGGGTGGTGGTGGTAGTAGTAGTGGGTGGTGGTGGTAGTAGTAGTAGTGGGTGGTGGTGGTGGTAGTAGTAGTGGGTGGTGGTGGTGGTAGTAGTAGTGGGTGGTGGTGGTGGTAGTAGTAGTAGTAGTGGGTGGTGGTGGTGGTGGTAGTAGTAGTAGTGGGTGGTGATGGTGGTGGTGGTAGTAGTAGTAGTAGTGGGTGGTGGTGGTGGTGGTAGTAGTAGTGGGTGGTGGTGGTAGTAGTAGTAGTGGGTGGTGGTGGTGGTAGTAGTAGTGGGTGGTGGTGGTGGTAGTAGTAGTAGTGGGTGGTGGTGGTAGTAGTAGTAGTGGGTGGTGGTGGTGGTAGTAGTAGTGGGTGGTGGTGGTAGTAGTAGTGGGTGGTGATGGTAGTAGTAGTAGTGGGTGGTGGTGGTGGTAGTAGTAGTGGGTGGTGGTGGTGGTAGTAGTAGTGGGTGGTGGTGGTGGTAGTAGTAGTAGTAGTGGGTGGTGGTGGTAGTAGTTTTAGTGGGTGGTGATGGTGGTGGTGGTAGTAGTAGTGGGTGGTGGTAGTAGTAGTGGGTGGTGGTGGTAATAGTAGTAGTGGGTGGTGGTGGTGGTAGTAGTAGTGGGTGGTGGTGGTGGAGGGGAAGGCTGAGAGGCGACAGATAACGAGAACCGACGGAGGAGGATGCTGTCAGCGACGTGAGTGTGGGGTTGAGGTGACAGATTACGTGGTGGTATAAAGTGACGACGTATTTGCGAAACGACGTTCAGGGTGGAATACGTAAATGGGGGTATTACTATATTAGCACTATACACAGTTATACTATATACACATACATCATATGTCCATGATATATACACACAATATGTATAATACACACATCCTACATAAACACATCATACATACACACATGACACATACGCACATTATCACATACGCTCATCATCACATACATACATCACACATACACACACCATACATACACACATCACACATACACACATCATCATAATCCCGCACCTCCGATTGATTAAGTACGGTACAAAAGAAGTTCAACATACATACATGCATATACTCCATTTGTATAATATATACATGCACATATATCATATATATTATATACACACAACACGTATAGATATATATACATGACACACACAAAACACACCACACACATCATATATAATTTATACATAGACACAGCATCATATGTATAACATGCAACATACACATCATACAGTGCAATATATACATGCGGACATCATATATACACAATATAACACGCATGAATATTATTAATACTCACAAGCGCATCATATTTATACAGCATATTTATACACATCATATATACACACACATACATCTACACATGTCATACAGTATATACATTAAACACAACAGACATTATATATAATACACATGATTTACACATATGACATACACATATCATATGAATGCATCACATGTAAAAATATACACGTGGAACACACTGTGTAACAATTATTTTTTGTTCCTGGGTAGTAAGTGTTGTTTCCTAATTATGTATGCCTCAAAAGTACAAAAAATGGCTATTATTCCCCACCAACTTTGCTTTTGTGACCAGGACAGTAATATTTTGAAAATTACCTATTTTCCAGAACATTCCAGATAGATTCAGTGCTGAGTAAGCTTGGAGTAACTTCTAGAACATTCTATAACTTCCCAGTAATATAAATAGTAGTATAAATACTGGGGGCCTTAAGCCCACCAGTTCAGTTTAGTTCCAGCTGCCTAAGTGGATACATATCTGCATTTTTCTGAGATGGCATCAAGAGGCTGCAAGCATCCGGCAGACGCATTTTGCTCCGTCTGCGGCCAATTTATCAAGACAACAGCGAATAAGTACTCTGTGGAAGCATCTGCTAGGATGTGTGAGGTCTACAACAAGGCATATTTTGGCATGCCTGTCAGGGATCAAGACAAACCCCGGGCACCTCATTTCACCTGCGAGCAATGCAAAATAAAACTCTGGAAAGTAAGATTGGCAATTGTAGCTCGGAATTTTACGTTATCAAATTTGTAAAAAAAAAAGAAAATTGTTAAAGTTTTTAATAATAAATGTTTTACAATTTGCAAAGTTATTGAAAAAATATATATCATATATGAAAAATGTTGCGAGAATATCTAACACATTAGTCATGGGTGAACTAAATTTATTTTTGTAGGATGGTACAGAGGGGGAAAGAGAGCCATGAAGTTCGCTATCCCAAGAATTTGTCAGGAACTCACTGACCACTCAAGGAACTGCTACTTCTGCATGGTGGACCCTGCCAAACGTCGGACTGGCAAGAATGCACCTGCTATCACGTATCAGACCTTCCTTCATCCATCGCCCCGGTGCCACACTGCCATGAGCTCCCCGTACCCACTCCTCCGGAGAGAGAGCAGCCGTCTTTAGAAGAGAGCAGCAAGTCAGAGAGCGAGGAAGACGTTGTAGATCCAGATGACAATTTCAGAGGTGGAGCTGAGGAGAGAAACCCATACTACCCAAACCAAAAATACCTCAACGACTTGAGTAGAGATCTTGGTCTCACCAAGTCCAATGCCGAGCTTTTGACGTCTAGGCTGAAGCAGTGGAACTTGTTGGATGAAAGTGTGCAAGTCGCAGACCAGAGGAAGCGTCACCAACCTTTTTGCAGCTTCTTCACCCGTCAAGATGGGCTCTGCTTCTGCCACAATGTGACCAGTCTGTTCGAGGCAATCGGAATCGCCTGTAACCAGAATGAGTGGCGCCTCTTCATTGATAGCTCATCCAGGAGCCTCAAAGCCGTGCTGCTGCTCCATAATGGTAACAAGTACCCGTCTCTTCCCTTAGCTCACTCGGTGCACCTCAAAGATGATTACAACAGCATCAAGACCTTGCTGGACGCCTTGAAGTATGATGAGTACGGCTGGGAGGTCATCGGAGACTTCAAAATGGTGGCATTCCTGATGGGTCTCCAAGGCGGTTTTACCAAGTTTCCCTGCTATCTTTGCCTTTGGGACAGCAGGGACACCGAGGTGCACTACCACAGGCGGGACTGGCCACAGCGGACCGAGTTCTCTGTGGAGAGGAACAACGTCAAGTGGGAGCCACTGGTGGACCCCCGGAAGGTGCTGATGCCACCACTGCACATCACATTGGGCTTTAAGAAACAATTTGTCAGAGCTGTAGATAGGGAGTCGGCAGCCTTCAAATACCTTCAAGACTTCTTTCCTAAGCTGTTTGAGGCTAAGGTCAAAGCCGGTGTCTTGGTCGGACTACAGATAAAGACGATCCTGGAGTGCAATTAATTCCCCAAGAAGCTCACTAGTAAGGATAAAGCGGCTTGGAACAGCTTTGCCGCAGTGGTTCGTGGCTTCCTGGGCAATCACAAGGTCGAAAACTATGTGGAGCTGGTTGAGACTCTGGTGAAGAACTACGGCACAATGGGCTGTAGGATGTCCCTCAAAGTCCATATCCTTGATGCTCATCTTGATAAATTCAAGGAGAACATGGGAGCGTACTCGGAGGAGCAAGGCGAGCGCTTCCACCAGGATATACTGGACTTTGAACGCCGCTACCAAGGACAGTATAACGAGAACATGATGGGAGACTACATTTGGGGGCTGATTCGTGAAAGTGATTTACAGTATAATCGTAAATCTCGAAAAACTACTCACTTCTAAATCTTTTTTTGTAATTTTTGTATTAGTTTAGTATAAATACATGTGTTTTTTATTCATATGTTGTTTTCTGACTTTATGTGAACTAAAAAACACAAATTCGCCCGTTTTCTCATTGAAAATAGGTCAATTTCGAAATATCACTGCCCTGGACACAAATGCTAAGTTTGTGGGGAACAATAGCCAGCCATTTTCTTAACTTTTAGGCATAAGCAATTACGAAATAACACTTACTACCCAGGAAAAAAAAATACCACGCCCGGCCGCCTTTGTCTCTCTTTCCACCGCTGGTGTTTACACACCTCACGAGGTTCCCATTTGAGGCTGAGTAAACCTAGGGCGATGGCTCCGGACCGGTTCCTATAATCGTCACCGGTTGTTGGTGGCGGACGTGAGCAGGGAGTCGAACTCGGGTATCCGGGATTCGTAGGCGCAGCGCGCTAACCGCTGCGCCACCGCTCCTCTCTAATCACGGTAACCTCGCAAGACCGATATAAACCGGTAAAAAAAACAACGGTTACCGGTTTGCCGGTCTCCACCCAGGGACCGTGTAAGTGGTCACCGCGTAGCTGGGACAAGGACCCTTGGTAGCTGTCGTTGTCGCGGTAGAAGAGCGATAAGGAGGGCGACTGACCGCCTATGAGTGAGCGAGTGATCAGTGAAGCCCTCTAGAGCGGCCTCTAGTGGATGAGACCCTTCCGCCAGCATGGACGAGATGGAGCACTTGCCAGGTTGTGCCTTTACCCATTCCTGCAGGAGTAGTATCATTAGTGTTTGTTGATGTTTGTTGTTGTTGTTGACTCCAGGTTTGGGGAGAATATCAGAACTATACATTAATTTTATTTTATACTGAAGGAATCCGATGAGCTATAAAGCTCTTCACAAATGTCCGGTAGTCCAGCAAGATACGAAGCTCAATAGACGGAGTTGCACACTTAAGTTTTGCTTCGCGCAAAGACAAAGATCCCCCATGTAGCTCGCACGGGCTGTTGGGGCAAGTGCAACCGTGTAAAGGTTGCTCGGCACGGCGTACAAAGCGGTGGTGTGATCAGAACCACTCCCGGCCGCCTTTGTCTCCCCCACTGCTCGTGTTTACGAGACACACACCGCACCAGGTTCAGGATGGGGGGGGGGGAGGGGGAAGGAATCGAACTCGGCTCTCCGCCCGGGTTTGTAGGGGCAGCGCGCTAACCGTTGCGCCACCGCTCCACCCACCCGCTCGACGCACGCGCACGCACGCGCACGCACGCACGCGCGTGTTCGTCAAGATTTTTTTTTTGGAGGGGGGGTCGGGGGGGTTGTGGGGGAAAGGCGGGCGGACGTTAGCGATGTAGCTTGGCAGATGATGGCGAACGAGTTGATGCTTTACGATGGGATAACGCGCACGTGCAGTGCAGAGGTAAAGGTCCCCCGTGTAGCTGTCGGGGACAAGTGCTGTTAGCGAGTACGTGCACTTGCGAAGGCCGGGCACGGCACACGAGGGCGGGGGCGGGGGGAGGGGGGGTGCAGGTGGTGTGGTCAACACCACTCCCCGGCCGCCTTTGTCTCCCCCGGTGCTGATGTCACACACACAGACACACAGACACGCTTACCGCGCCAGAGTACGCATTTAAGGGTGACATATAACGCCGCACGCACAAGCCACAACAACAACAACAACCGCCATTCGCCACTAAGTGGCGGTGACGTCACCACGGCGCTTGTGCCAGGCTATGTGCACCCTGAGGCCACGTGAAGTGTCGAACGCCCGCTGGCAGGAGGTCACGGGGCAGACCCAGGTGCCACGGGTCGACTGACTCAGATGACTGGCTGATGCACCACCTGTGCCCCCTACTGTGCCAACCTGCTGTGCTTTAGCCACCCGGCGCTCCGCTCGTTGTTGTGAGCGTCGCTCCTCCGCCCTCCATTGTTGTTGGAGGGCGACTACCTCCAACTGCCCAGCAGTGTCCTTCACGAGCCTCCTCCACAGAGGCCGATCTTGACACCGCTGGTACCAGTCATCGGCAAGTCCACTCAGCTCCACGTCCTCCTGTACCACATCACTCCATCTCTTCTCTAGCCCGTGCCGCGCCCGCTTAGCCCCCTCAATCTGGCCGAACAAAAGCTGTTTCGGCATGCGGTGGCTGGGCATGCGGGCTACATGACCCAGCCATCGCAGCCTTGCCGCCGGAGGAGCTCACCGATGGTACCTTGCCCAGATCTTTCAAGGATTTGTGAACTCCTCACACAATCCAGTCTGGTTAAACCCAGGATGGATCGTAGGCAGGCCAGCCTAAATGTTTCTAACCGGCGAAGATGTTCCATTAGGGGGTCCACGTTTCGCAAGCGTAGAGAAGGGAGGGAATGACCGTGGCCGAGAAGACCTGAAGCTTAGTGCGGAGCGACAGACCAGGTAGCTTCCACACAGCGTTACGCAACCGATGAAAAGATATTGCCGCTCGACTGATTCGGAGTGAGACCTCTGCTGTTAAACTGGAGCCGGTCATAAGCGCACTTCCCAGGTATGGGAAACTCTCCACAACTGCCCCAACTCTCCACAACTGCCCCATCACCGATTGGGAGTTGTGGGGGTGGAGTGTCCGATGGTACAAAATACCCAGGCAGGTGCTTAGTTTTGGTGGGGCTGATGGTAAGGCCCCATCTCTTCGTGGCACGCTCCAGTCTCAGCAGCAACGTCTCCAACTCCTCCTCTGAATGAGCAGCTATTACCAAATCATCAGCATACATAACGTGGTTGAGCAATAGGGCGCCATCCCTTGACTGCACCCGGGCATCGATCAGCCTCCCATTATATCTGTACCATGTGGAGATTCCCCCGGTACAGCTATTGAAGGCTTCACGAACTACGTGGTCGAAATAGATGTTAAATAATGTGGGAGCCAGAGGACATCCCTGTCGCACCCCAAGGTGTACAGGGAAAGGCTCGGACTCCCGGCCACGTAGTTTTACCCGGGCCCGCTCATCATCATGAAGGTCCTTAATGATCGTGAGCAGAGGGTCAGGTACTCAAAAAGCATGAAGAACAACCCAGAGTATAGGAATAGGTTTTACCCTTTTAACTGGCACAAAAACTGACACCTTTATTCAAGGCATCATGTTTGCAATAACCACAACACAAGCAGTCAAAATGCAAACAAAAAAGACAACTCTGATAATAATATGCACTGTCCTTGAATTTGATTGGTCCACACCCGAGACAGCTTTTCTTAGAGCCTAGTCTCCATTGGTGTTGGACCAGAAGACGCCAAAAGGCGTACAACTCAAAAACAGCGCACTATCAGAGTATTGAGGGCTCGGGGTGAGCATTTACATTATGAGACCTCCTTTGCCAGAAACAAGATATAGGAATAGGTTTTACCCTTTAAACTGGCACAAAAACTGACACCTTTATTCAAGGCATCATGTTTGCAATAACCACAACACAAGCAGTCAAAATGCAAACAAAAAAGACAACTCTGATAATAATATGCACTGTCCTTGAATTTTGATTGGTCCACACCCGAGACAGCTTTTCTTAGAGCCTAGTCTCCATTGGTGTTGGACCAGAAGACGCCAAAAGGCGTACAACTCAAAAACAGCGCACTATCAGAGTATTGAGGGCTCGGGGTGAGCATTTACATTATGAGACCTCCTTTGCCAGAAACAACCTAGAGCCCAGGCCTATTGATGGTATCATAGGCCTTGACCAGGTCAATAAAGCAGAGATGTAGATCTTACTGGAATTCCCTACACCTCTGCTGTAGCAGACGGACAGAAAATATGGCATCTGTGCAGGACCGCCCTTTCCTGAAACCGCATTGGGGCTCCGCAAGCCTCTCCTCAGCGTGCATGGCAAGGCGATGTTGAATAATCCTTGCCACCCTCTTTCCCGGCACACTGAGGAGTGAAATGCCCCTGTAGTTGTTACAGTCTGTGCGGTCCCCCTTTTTAAAGAGGGGGACCACCAGGACATCCTTCCAATCCTGCGGAACCCGTCCAGTGGTCCAGACTGTTGTTATGATGTCATATAGGGCAGTCTGTGCACAAACTCCACCCTCCCTTAGCATTTCGCTTGGGAGATCATCTCTGCCCGCTGCCTTTCTTGGTCTCAGACTCCGGATCGCCCTCAGTACTTCCTCAACAGATGGCACCTCAGCCAGCCACTCACAGGGGGTGACTTCTTCCAATATTTGAGGCACCGCAGCCTCAGCAGGGTCATCCTCACTTTGTGCCACGATGTTTTCCTGCCTGAGGGATTTTCCCTCCCCCAGGACCTCACAAAAATGCTCAGCAAATCTGCAAACCTCTTCCTGGGGGTCGGAGATTGGATCACCGTTTTTTCCCCTAATGATGGTAATCGGTGTGGCGCTGCAGGTTACTTTTTTGATGAAGTTAAATAGAGATTTGTGATCGCGGGCCACTGAGGCAGACTCCATCTCCTCAGCAACCCGCGACCACCACCCATCCTTGCAGCGCCTCACGGCTCTCCGAACCTCCGAGCGAAGGCTGTGGTAAGCTTCCTCATTCTCTGATCTGGGATTCTGTAGCCGATGACAGTGGGCTTGTCGCTTTTTCTCAACCATCCTGAACACCTCCTCTGTCAGCCAGGGTCTCTGGGGAGGTCTGGACCGCGGTCCCAAATCAGCCATTGCAGCTGCATGAGTCACAGTCCTAAACCTCGCCCATTTACCCTCGACATAAGGAGGAGTGTGGGACGATGCCAACTCCAGACGCAAGCGATGATGAAATTCTCGCTTGCAACTTTCATCAGATAACTGAGACCAGGCCACTTTAGGTTGGAATGGGGTCCTGGGTGTACACCCACTATCAGAGTGGAAGAATGGCAGGCACATCTTACAGATGACTAGTCGATGGTCAGAGGGCAGATCAGCTCCACGGTAGGTCCTGGTGTCAAGGATATGGGCTCGCATCCGCTGGTCCGTCACTATGTAGTCCAGCAGATGTTCTTGCTTGGACCCGGCATGCATCCATGATGTTGTGTGGATGCGCCGATGCCGGAACAGCGTGTTGGTAATTACAAGCCCATAGGCTGCACAAAAATCTAGCAGCCTCCTACCGTTGTTATTGAGCTGATCTGGCCCATGCCCTCCAATCACTCCAGACCAGGTGCCAGCATCATGACCAACTCGGGCATTGAAGTCACCCAACAAGATGACTCTATCCCGAGGGGCCACTTTAGACAGCACCCGTGACAGGAGGTCATAGAAGGCATCTGACACACACTGACACACACACACTGAAACACACACATGCACACTACAACAAGACACACACTGACACACACTACAACAAGACACACACACACTACAAGACACACACACACCCTACAACAAGACACACACACACTACAACAAGACACACACACACTACAACAAGACACACACACACTACAACAAGACACACACACACACTACAACAACAACACACACACTACAACAATACACACACACACTACAACAACAACACACACACACTGACACACACTACAACAAGACACACACACACTACAACAACAACACACACACACTGACACACACTACAACAAGACACACACACTACAACAACACACACACTACAACAAGACACACACACTACAACAACAACACACACACACTGACACACACTACAACAAGACACACACACACACTACTAGACACACACTACAACAAGACACACACACACTACAACAACAACACACACACACTGACACACACTACAACAAGACACACACACACACTACAACAACAACACACACACACTGACACACACTACAACAAGACACACACACACTGATACACACTACAACAACAACACACACACTACAACAAGACACACACACTGACACACACTACAACAACAACACACACACGCTACAACAACACACACACACACTACAACAAGACACACACACACACACTACAACAAGACACACACACTGACACACACTACAACAATACACACACACACACTACAACAACACACACACACTACAACAAGACACACACACACTACAACAAGACACACACACACACACTACAACAAGACACACACACACTACAACAACACACACACACTACAACAAGACACACACTACAACAAGACACACACAACAACAACAACCGCCATTCGCCACTAAGTGGCGGTGACGTCACCACGACGATTGTGCCAGGTTATGTGCACCCTGAGGCCACGTGAAGTGTCGAACGCCCGCTGGCAGGAGGTCACGGGGCAGACCCAGGTGCCACGGGTCGACTGACTGAGATGACTGGCTGATGCACCACCTGTGCCCCCTACTGTGCCAACCTGCTGTGCTTTAGCCACCCGGCGCTCCGCTCGTTGTTGTGAGCGTCGCTCCTCCGCCCTCCGTTGTTGTTGGAGGGCGACTACCTCCAACTGCCCAGTAGCATTCTTCACGAGCCTCCTCCACAGAGGTCGATCTTGACACCGCTGGTACCAGTCATCGGCAAGTCCACTCAGCTCCACGTCCTCCTGTACCACATCACTCCATCTCTTCTCTAGCCTGTGCCGCGCCCGCTTAGCCCCCTCAATCCGGCCGAACAAAAGCTGTTTCGGCATGCGTTGGCTGGGCATGCGGGCTACATGACCCAGCCATCGCAGCCTTGCCCGCCGGAGGAGCTCACCGATGGGACCTTGCCCAGATCTTTCAAGGATTTGTGAGCTCCTCACACAATCCAGTCTGGTTAAACCCAGGATGGATCGTAGGCAGGCCAGCCTAAATGTTTCTAACCGGCAAAGATGTTCCATTAGGGGGGTCCACGTTTCGCAAGCGTAGAGAAGGGAGGGAATGACCGTGGCCGAGAAGACCTGAAGCTTAGTGCGGAGCGACAGACCAGGTAGCTTCCACACAGCGTTACGCAACCGATAAAAAGATATTGCCGCTTGACTGATTCGGAGTGAGACCTCTGCTGTTAAACTGGAGCCAGTCATAAGCACACTACCCAGGTATGGGAAACTCTCCACTCTCTCCACAACCGCCCCATCACCGATTGGGAGTTGTGGGGGTGGAGTGTCCGATGGTACAAAATACCCAGGCAGGTGCTTAGTTTTGGTGGGGTTGATGGTAAGGCCCCACCTCTTAGTGGCACGCTCCAGTCTCAGCAGCAGCGTCTCCAACTCCTCCTCTGACTGAGCAGCTATTAGCAAATCATCAGCATATATAACGTGGTTGACCAATAGGGAGCCATCCCTTGACCGCACCCGGGCATCGATCAGCCTGCCATTATATCTGTACCATATGGAGATTCCCCCGGAGCCAGAGGACATCCCTGTCGCACCCCAAGGTGTACAGGGAATGGCTCTGACTCCCGGCCACGTAGTTTTACCCGGGCCCGCTCACCATCATGAAGGTCCTTAATGATCGTGAGCAGAGGGTCAGGTACTCCAAAAGCACGAAGAACGACCCAGAGCCCAGACCTACTGATGGTATCCTAGGCCTTGACCAGGTCAATAAAGCAGAGATGTAGGTCTTGTTGGAATTCCCTACACCTCTGCTGTAGCAGACGGACAGAAAATATGGCATCTGTGCAGGACCGCCCTTTCCTGAAACCGAATTGGGGCTCCGCAAGCCTTTCCTCAGCGTGCCTGGCAAGGCGATGCTGAATAATCCTTGCCAGGTCTTGTTGGAATTCCCTACACCTCTGCTGTAGCAGACGGACAGAAAATATGGCATCTGTGCAGGACCGCCCTTTCCTGAAACCGAATTGGGGCTCCGCAAGCCTTTCCTCAGCGTGCCTGGCAAGGCGATGCTGAATAATCCTTGCCAGGACCTTTCCCGGCACACTGAGGAGTGAGATGCCCCTGTAGTTGTTACAGTCTGTGCGGTCCCCCTTCTTAATGAGGGGGACCACCAGGGCATCCTTCCAATCCTGCAGAACCCGTCCAGCGGCCCAGACCGTTGTTATGATGTCATATAGGGAAGTCTGTGCACAAACGCCACCCTCCCTCAGCATTTCGCTTGGGAGATCATCTCTGCCCGCTGCCTTTCCTGGTCTCAGACTCCGGATCGCCTTCAGTACTTCCTCAACAGATGGCACCTCAGCCAGCCACTCACAGGGGGTGACTTCTTCCAATATTTGAGGCACCACAGCCTCAGCAGGGTCATCCTCACTTTGTGCCACGATGTTTTCCTGGCTGAGGGATTTTCCCTCCCCCAGGACCTCACAGAAATGCTTAGCAAATCTGCAAACCTATTCCTGGGGGTCGGAGATTAGATCACCGTTTTTTCCCCTAATGATGGTAATAGGTGTGGCGCTGCAGGTTACTTTTTTGATGGAGTTAAATAGAGATTTGTGATCGCGGGCCACTGAGGCAGACTCCATCTCCTCAGCAACCCGCGACCACCACCCATCCGTGCAGCGCCTCACGGCTCTCCGAACCTCCGAGCGAAGGCTGCGGTAAGCCTCCTCATTCTCTGACACTGGATTCTGTAGCCGATGACAGTGGGCTTGTCGCTTTTTCTCAACCATCCTGAACACCTCCTCTGTTTGCCAGGGTCTCTGGGGAGGTCTGGACCGCGTACCCAAAGCAGCCATTGCAGCTGCATGAGTCACAGTCCTAAACCTCGCCCATTTACCCTCGACATCAGGAGGAGTCGGGGACGATGCCAATCCCAGCCACAAGCGACACACACACACTACAAGACACACACACACTACAAGACACACACACACTACAAGACACACACACACACTACAAGACACACACACACTACAAGACACACACAGACTGACACATTGGTGGGGGTCCATAGCGCAGCGCGCCGACCACTGCACTACCGCTCCCCACTTACTCACCCAGACGCGCGCACACACACCTGCCACACCTATTAAACACACACACGCGTGCACACTTATTAAACACACACACACCTGAGCACACCTATTAAACACACACACGCGTGCACACCTATTAAACACACACACACCTGAGCACACCTATTAAACACACACACGCGTGCACACCTATTAAACACACACACACCTGAGCACACCTATTAAACACCCACACGCGTGCACACCTATTAAACACACACACACCTGCGCACACCTATTAAACACACACACGCGTGTACACCTATTAAACACACACACACACACCTGAGCACACCTATTAAACACCCACACGCGTGCACACCTATTAAACACACACACACCTGCGCACACCTATTAAACACACACACGCGTGCTCACCTACTAAACACACACACACACACATACACGTGCACACCTATTAAGCACACACACACGCACACACCTATTAAACGCACACACAAACACACACACGTGCGCACCTATTAAACGCACACACATGCGCACACCTATTAAACGCACACAAACACACACGCCCGCACACCTATTAAACGCACACACACACACACACACGCGTGCCCACCTATTAAACGCACACACACACACATACACGTGCACACCTATTAAGCACACACACACGCACACACCTATTAAACGCACACACAAACACACACACGTGCGCACCTATTAAACGCACACACACACACGCGCGCACACCAATTAAATACACACACACGCACACACCTATTA
>NC_133721.1:11594074-11831574 GCF_048934315.1 Petromyzon marinus | reverse complement strand
GAGATATGAGGGGGGGGGGAGTAGTTAATGGGGGGGGGGGGCTGCTGCTGTTGGGGGAGGATTGTGGTGGGTGGGTGGGGGGCTGAGCGTGATGGATGCACGCGCAGGAGAGGCGCGCGTGATGGTGAGACGGAGACGTCGCTCGCTCATCAAGCGGCAGCGCCGCGCGTCCATTAGCGCGCGGATTAACGCACAGAGAGAGAGAGACCGCGAGCGAACGCGTGTGTGTGTGTGTGTCAGTGTGTGTGTGACAGTGTGTGTGTCAGTGTGTGTGTGACAGTGTGTGTGTCAGTGTGTGTGTGACAGTGTGTGTGTCAGTGTATGTTTCAGTGCGTGTCAGTGTGTGTGTCAGTGTGTCAGTCTGTGTGTGTGTCAGTGTGTGCGTGTCAGTGTGTGTGTGTCAATGTGTGTGTGTTAGTGTGTGTGTGTGTCAGTGTGTGTGTCAGTGTGTGTGTGTGTGTCAGTGTGTGTGTCAGTGTGTGTGTTAGTGTGTGTGTCAGTGCATGTCAGTGTGTGTGTCAGTGTCTGTCAGTGTGTCAGTCTGTGTGTGTGTCAGTGTATGTGTCAGTGTGTGTGTTTCAAGTGTGTGTGTCAGTGTGTGTGTCAGCGTGTCAGTCAATGTGTGTGTCAGTGTGTGTGTGTGTCAGTGTGTGTGTGTGTCACTGTGTGTGTGTGTCAGTGTGGGGAGCGGTAGTGTAGTGGTTAGCGCTATGCTGCGCTACGAACCCGGCGACCCGAGTTTGATCCGTGCTCACGGCCAACACCGGTGACGATTATCTGAACCGGTCTTGGGCCTCCCCTGGGTGGACTCGGCCTCAAATGAGTACCTGGTGCGGTGTGTAAACATCGCCACGAGGGAGACAAAGGCGGCCGCGCGCTGTGCTGGCCACCCACCCCCTCGTGTACCGTGCCTCGGCCTTCAAAGGTGCTCGCTAACAGCACTTGCCTCAACAGTCCTTAAATGCTACGGGGGATCTTTGTATTTATCTTTGTATTTGTGTCAACTCAGCCTCAAATCGGTTACCTCGTGCAATATGCAAAGATCGCCACTGGGGAGACAAAGGCGGCCGGGCTTGGTGCTGTCCACCTACCCACGTGTATGCCCTGCAAGCTGCACTTGCCCCAAAAGCCTGTTAAGGCTGTACGGGCGATCTTCGTCTATGTAACTTTGAAACCAAGCAGATCTAATTCACCTCCTGTGCATGTCCGTCCCTCCACGTAATAAAATAATGAAAGCATACACACGCGTTGTTTATTTTACTACACATCCCATCAGCTACACAGACCGGACACGTCCTTCCGCCCAGGAGGAGTACCATCCTCGTTCGCAGAATTTGTTTCAGCGACGACGCAAGGAACAACCCTGCACCCGCTTCGGCATTCAGTCTCTCATCGGGGCAGCAGGCAGCTTCGCTCGAGACAATGCTGGTGAGTTTGGCAGACGTTATCAAGAAGAAGCATCATCTCTCTCTCTCTCCATCTCTCTGTGACTGCGTGTTAGGGGCCGTCCATAAATGACGTCATCCAATTTTGGACGATTTTTGACCCCCTCCCCCCCCACCTTCGTCACACGGCGTCACAAAATAGTCAGACCCCCCCCCCTCAAATATGACGTCACAAAGCTCTGCCCCCCCCCCCCAAAAAAAATGCTTCAAATCGCTGTAATTGTAGTGCGTATTTAATGTGGCGCTGCACTCTGATGTTGTAGGAGAAACCATTTATTAAAAAGTCTATTTAATTAAGTAGAACGTGTTGTCTATATTTTTTTAAAGTTGCGCATTTTGATGTGACGTCACATTTCTCAAACCCATCCCCCCCCCCCTCGTCACACATCGTCACAAATGTCTGACCCCCTCCCCCCCCCCCTCCTGGGTGCGTGACGTCATTTATGGACGTCCCTTAGACATGGGGTTCACAGTTCCACGCAAAGCTTGGCGCAGTGTTTGGGGCACACCGCGATAGGAACACGGCAGCCCCAAGTATCGAAACCCCTTCCCAGTTGTCGGCGATTGTTTGAACCGGTCCCTGGCCGCCCCCTCCCCTAGGTCGACTCAGCCTCAAACGAGTACCCGGTGCGCTGTGTATAAAACATCAGCGATGGGGAGACAAAGGCGGTCAAGGGTTGATGCCGGTGATGACCACCCACCCCTGCAGGCGATTCGTGCCGCCGGGCTTCGCAGGATCGCTGCTCGCTCACGGAACTTTTGCCCAACTGGTCTGTCCAATCTTGATTTGGAGCTTTCGTGACTGCAGGAATCCATGCTCCCCGCTTCTCAAAACGAATACACATATGTAGAAAGTCTTGCTGGCGACAGCTCCTTGTTCACAAGGGGAGCAGTGATCGTGCAACTCGCAGCGGACGGAGCAGCTGTCGCGATTCTCACCTGCAGACGGGCGCTTGTGTCGCCTTTAAAAACGTCGTGATTCATTCTATTTCATTTCCGCCTACGTGACTTTGGCGAGAAAGAATGAAAGAGTGTGGCCTGTCCAAGTGCCGCGTGGGGGGTGGGGGGGGGGATCTTTCGCCGCAAATCTCCCTGCCTCTCGGCGCGTCGCTCCGTCTGATTGGTTCAATTAGTGCCCAGACAATTAGCGCGCCCGCCCGCCCCCCCCCCCCCCCAAGTCCAGCCAATTAGTGTGAGGGGTAGCTCTCGTTTTCGCGCGCACGGCCACGCTCGGTCCACTGCTGGATGATGGGCCCTCGCACAGCCAAGCGGGCCGAGGCTTACGTCAGTGGCCGAGTGGTTCATGAACTTAGTTGGTCGTCTGTAACCCCCCCTCCCCCCGCTGCCGTCACCCCCACCCCGTCCCTTCCTTCGTCAGCAGCTCTGACCGGCGTGGTGAAGTATGGTCAAAGACTCCCCATGCCCCCCACCTCCCCATGACCGACATGTAGTCAGGGGATAGCAGCAGCAGGAGGAGGTTGTGGTGATAGGTGGGACGCAGAGAAGACCGAGAGCCAGATGGTGGCGGTGGCGGTGATGAGACGGAATCAGAATCTTTGTTTAGACTGGAGGAGGAAGTTTAAACATCCCTGCGGAGTTGTCGACACTCAATACAAGTTTGGGGCAAGGCCGTAAAACAACAACAACAGTCCCAGACCACACCAAGACAACAACAACAACGACAACAATCCCAGACCACACCAAGACAACAACAACAACAACAGTCCCAGACCACACCAAGACAACAACAATCCCAGACTACACCAAGACAACAACAACAACAGTCCTAGACCACACCAAGACAACAACAACAGTCCCAGACCACACCAAGACAACAACAACAACAACAGTCCCAGACCACACCAAGACAACAACAACAACAGTCCCAGACCACACCAAGACAACAACAACAATCCCAGACCACACCAAGACAACAACAACAGTCCCAGACCACACCAAGACAACAACAACAACAACAGTCCCAGACCACACCAAGACAACAACAACAGTTCTAGACCACACCAAGACAACAACAACAACAGTCCCAGACCACACCAAGACAACAACAACAACGCCACAACAGCGCGACACCAACAACGCAACATCAACAACAACGCAACAACACCATTCGAATCAACTTCATGAACAACATTTTCACAGTGCTTAAAATGGCGACCCTCAGTAGTGCTCTGCACTCTCTCTGACTGAAGGACCATGATCCGAAACGTCAGACTGCCAGATGACGGCAAGTAACACAGCCACCACTAACACTATGTAACACGGCTATTTTCTTTGGTTCTTTCGGTAAAGTCACGTAGAATGAGAATACAATAATAAATTAATAAAATAAAATAACACAATAAAATTCTCACGACGTTTTGGCCACAACACAAGTGCTTCCTTTGAAGCTCTGTCGTCCCGACAGGTCTGTTCCTTTCACCTGAAGAAGGCCACTTGTGTTGTGGCCGAAACGTCGTGAGAATTTTATTGTGTTATTTTATTTCATTAATTTATTATTTTATTCTCATTCTACGTGACTTTACCGAAAGAACCAAAGAAGATGAATCCTTGCAGTCACGAAAGCTTTAAATCGAAATTTAACACGGCTATTATTTCCCAACAAACTTTGCTTTTGTGACCAGGACTTTACGTGAATGAATGACACAAAAGCACGCCACGTTTTCTCATTGAAAATATCTACATTTCAAAACATCACTGTCCTGCTCACAAAAGCAAAGTTTGTTGGGAATAACAGCCGTGTTCGGTACTTTTGAGGCATAAGCAATTAGAAAATAACACTTACTACCCAGGGACAAAAAATAATGTTTTTGTTACACAGTGAAATCACCACCATTACCGCCAGCCCACTAGAGGGCAGGATTAAGCCGTTGCACAAGCCTCCCGGTGGGATTTCTCTCCACCTCCGTCCCTCTGTACAGACCAAAACCCCACTCCACACGCGTGGTCGCACGCAACAAAGACAAAGCATCCCCGTATAGCCGTCACAGAGCGCTGGGGGCAAGTGCTGTTAGCGAGCAAATGGAAGGGCTGTGGGGAGGGCAGCGCCGATGCTTGCGCGCCGCGATGGGGTCTCGTTTAGGGCTGAGTCGACCTAGGGGAGGGGCCCAGGACCGGTTCAGATCACGTTCGCCTGGTGCTGGTGGTGAGCGAGAATCGAACACGGTCTTGCTGGGTGCAAGACCGGCTACACTAACCCCCACTCCACGTTACAAAGACTCCCACCTCACCCCGTGTAGCCTGAACAGACTGTTGGGGCAAGTGCTGTTAGCGAGCGAGCACCTCTGAAGGCCGACACTGCACACGAGGGGGTGGGTGGCCAGCAACCGCGCCCGGCCGCCTTTGTCTCTCCCAACGGCGATGTTTGTACACACCGCGCCAGGTACAAATTTGAGGCTGAGTCGACGTAGGGGAGACCCAGAACCGATTCACACACACATACACACAGGCACGCTCACACCACATTTGTTGAAATTTCATTTTTTTTCTCACGTTACCAGTAACAATTCGTAATAATTATCATCACATAATCTTTGGTTCTATCGGTAAAGTCACGTCGGTAGAAATAAAATTAAACAAATCACGACGTTTCGATCGCAACACAAGCCATCTTCATCAGGTGGAACAACCACAGCAAGGAAAATGCTTGTTTGATTTGATTTCATTTCTACCTACGTGACTTTACCGAAATAACCAAAGAGCATGGATTCCTGCAGTCACGAAAGCTTCAGATCTAGATTCATCATCACAATAATAATTTTAGCGTTGTGTATATTAAAAAAAAAATGTGTATGGCGTCATTCAAATTGCATTCCACAAACGTTGCGCAACAGCAACAACAAACAAAAAATCGACGCCCGATTTGCCGCGCACATGTCAAGAGCAATGAACACACAGAGAACATGCGTTATATGTTGTTTACATGTCTAACTGATAATGTGAGAGCACTAACGGCTGTCCCAGTGGTGACGGAGTGGGCACCATCATCACCACCACAACTGGACGATTGTTGCCGGTTCGATTCGATTAATCAACTGCCGGTGCATTCATGACGCAAGTATCCCGCTGGAAAACCTGCTTTCGGAACCGGTTACACAAACGGTTACCGGTTTTATCGGTGATCGATCGACGACGAGTGGTAAACACAGACACGCAAAGACCAATATCCTTAAGAGACTGTTGGGGCAAGTGCTGTTAGCGAGCAGCACCTACGTAGGCCCGCAGTCACATGGCGGGATGATGTGGCCAGCACCACGCCCGGCCGCCTTACACACCGCACCAGGTCACTAATTTGAGGCTCAACCGACCTAGGGGAGGCCCAGGACCGGTTCGGATAATCGTCACTGAGCGTTGGCCGTGAGCAGGAATCGAACCCGGGTGGCCAGGTTCGTAGCGCAGCGCGCTAATCGCTACACTACCGCTCCCCACACACACCTACATACACACACACACATACACCATCACACACACGTTCACCATCACACACACATACACCATCACACACACATTCACCATCACACACACATACACCATCACACATACACCATCACACACACATACACCATCACACACACATACAGACACACACACATACACCATCACACACACATACACCATCACACACACACATACATACAGACATACAATACACCATCACACACACACATACACCATCATACACACACACATACACCATCACACACACATACAGACACACACACATACACCATCACACACACACATACACCATCACACATGCATACACCATCACACACACACATACACCATCACACATACACCATCACACACACACACATACAGACACACACACATACACCATCACACACACATACACCATCACACATACACCACACACATACACCACACACACATACACACACATACACCATCACACACACACACACCCCATACACCATCACACACATACACACACATACACCATCACACACACACACATACACCATCACACACACATACACCATCACACACACGCATACACCATCACACACACACATACACCATCACACACATACACCATCACACAAACACCATCACACACACACCATCACACACACACCATCACATACACATACACCATCACACACACATGCACCATCACACACACACATACAGGCACACACACATACACCATCACACACACACATACACCATCACACATACACCATCACACACACACATACACCATCACACACACATACACCATCACACATACACCATCACACACACACCATCACACACACACCATCACATACACATACACCATCACACACACACATACACCATCACACACACATACAGACACACATATACACCATCACACACACACATACACCATCACACATACACCATCACACACACACATACACCATCACACACACATACACCATCACACATACACCATCACACACACATACACCATCACACACACATACACCATCACACATACACCATCACCAACACATACACCATCACACACACATACACCATCACACACACATACACCATCACACATACACCATCACACACACATACACCATCACACACACATACACCATCACACATACACCATCACCAACACATACACCATCACACACACACCCCATACACATCAATTCAATGGCCTTTTATGTAACCAGGTGGGCAGCTCATTGAGTCACCCACCCCTCTCTCTCTCTCTTCAATAGGCGCTCGCACACTTTACAATGGGGAGATTTCAGTCCCCCTAGGCTATAGCATCACAATCAACATCATCATCGTTATCGTCGTCATCATAATCATCATAATCGTCATCATCACAATCAACATCATCATCGTAGTCATCATCATAATCAACATCATCATCGTCGTCATCATAATCAACATCATCATCGTCGTCATCATAATCAGCAACATCGTTGTCATCATCATAATCAACATCATCATCGTCGTCATCATAATCAGCAACATCGTCATCATTATAATCAACATCATCATCGTCGTCTTAATCATCGTCATCGTTGTCATCATAATCATTGTCATCGTCGTCATCATAATCATTCTCATCGTCGTCATCATCATAATCAACATCATCATCGTCGTCGTCATCATCATCATCGTTATCACCACCATTACAGAATCATAAGCAATGGTCATGACAGTTATCGTCATGAATGATCGGCATTGATGAATTTAATCGTCATCATCAACATCATCGCCATTACAATTATCTTGCCTAAATAATAACCAATTGTCATCACAGTTAGTGTCAAAAATCATCAGCATTAATAGCTGAATTAAATTAGCACCATCCCCGACCTAACTTACGTGACGGGATATTTATATGAATAATGAAATATGTATATATGTATTTATGTACCTAGTGCGGTGTTTAAGCATCGCCACGAGGGAGACAAAGGCGGCCGGGCGTGGTGCTGGCCACCCACTCCTCCCTCCACGTGTGCCGTGCCAAGCCCTTCATAGGTGCTCGCGAACAGCACTTGCCCCAACAGTCTATTAGGGCTATACGGGGGATATTTGTCTCTGTATGTGTTCTGTATACGTGTATGTGTGAGCGTGCGTGTGCACTACGAACCCGGCGACCCTAGTACGATTGAACACCAGTGGCGATCATCTCAACCGGTCCTGGGTCTCCCCTAGGTCGACTCAGCCTCAATTGATTTTTTCTGGTGCGGTGTGGAAAAATCCGCACAGAGGAGACAAAGGCGGCCGGGCGTTGAGCTAGTCACCCACCCCACCGTGTGCCCTTCCGGCCTTCATAGCTGCTAGCGAACAGCGCTTGCCCCAACAGTCTGCCATAGGTACAATTGTCGACGTCTATAATACACGTGTGTGTGTATCTGAATGTATATATTTTTTGTAGTGTTGGTTATTTATTTTTTCCTCTGCCTTTTGTTCTATGATCGGGTTCATTAAATAAAAACACTACATACGAAACCGCTTCGTGGCATGTATATGACGAAGGTATATACTGCACATATACGCACGTGTGTACACAACAGAAAGTGCTGTTAGCGAGCAGCTATGAAGGCCTTGGCACGGCACACGAGGGGGTGGGTGGTCAGTACCACGCCCGACCGCCTTTGTCTCCCTAGTGGCGATGGTTTTACGCAACGCAGCAGGTACTCAGTTGAGGCTGAGTCGACCTAGGGGAGGCCCAGGACCGGTTCAGACAATCGTCACTGGGTGTTGAATCGAAGTACGGTCGCCGGGTTCGCAGCGCTGCGCGCTAACCACTACACTACAACTCCACACAACCGTGAATACACACACGTACACACACACACGTGTAACATACATGTATACACACATGGAGATACGCAAGCACATAAACATACAAAGACACGTGTTCAAACACACACACACGCGGGTTCACGTGTTCAAACACACACACACGCGGGTTCACGTGTTCACACACACACACACGCGGGTTCATGTGTTCCAACACACACACACCCGGGTTCACGTGTTCAAACACACACACACACACACGTGTTCACGTGTTCATACACACACGCGGGTCCACGTGTTCAAACACACACACACGCGGGTTCACGTGTTCAAACACACACACACGGGTTCACGTGTTCAAACACACACACGCAGGTTCACGTGTTCAAACACACACACGCAGGTTCCCGTGTTCAAACACACACACGCGTGTTCACGTGTTCAAACACACACACGCAGGTTCCCGTGTTCAAACACACACACGCGGGTTCACGTGTTCAAACACACACACACGCGGGCTCACGTGTTCCAACACACACACACGGGTTCACGTGTTCAAACACACACACGCGGGTTCACGTGTTCCAACACACACACGCGGGTCCACGTGTTCAAACACACACACGCGGGTCCACGTGTTCAAATACACACACGCGGGTCCACGTGTTCAAACACAAACACGCGGGTTCACGTGTTCAAACACAAACACGCGGGTTCACGTGTTCAAACACACACACGCGGGTTCACGTGTTCAAACACACACACGCGGGTTCACGTGTTCAAACACACACACGCGGGTTCACGTGTTCAAACACAAACACGCGGGTTCACGTGTTCAAACACACACACGCGGGTTCACGTGTTCAAACACACACACGCGGGTTCACGTGTTCAAACACACACACGCGGGTTCGCGTGCTCCAACACACACACGCGGGTCCACGTGTTCAAACACACACACGCGGGTTCACGTGTTCAACCACAAACACGCGGGTTCACGTGTTCAAACACACACACGCAGGTTCACGTGTTCCAACACACACACGCGGGTTCACGTGTTCAAACACACACACGCGGGTTCACGTGTTCAAACACACACACGTAGGTCCACGTGTTCAAACACACACACGCAGGTTCACGTGTTCAAACACACACACGCGGGTTCACGTGTTCCAACACACACACGCGGGTTCATGTGTTCAAACACACACACACACACACACGTGTTCACGTGTTCAAACACACACACACGCGCAGGTTCACGTGTTCAAACACATCGACACACACACACACGCAGGCACGACACACACGTGCGTTTACGTGCTCACGCATTGCTCAGACGCACAGACTATACCGGCGTCGCAGATAGGTCGACTCAGCCTCAAATGAGTATACCCGCCGCGGTGTGCAAGCATCGCCACCGGGGAGACAAAGGCGGCCGGGCGTGGGTTGCTGTTGCCACTTTCTAGAGGTGCTGCTCGCGAGCAGCGCTTGCAGCCAGCAGCCGGCTCGAGGCTGTGCGGGTGATCTGCGCCTATGCGAACGCGTGAACGCCAACGCAGTCGAATTTTACATTGGCGCAGCAGACCCGGACAGCGCTGCGCGGTGCCTCGTGCACAGCGCAGGCAGAAGGACGCGCGCGCGAGAGCGTGACAATAACAGGACGGGGGGGCGTCTAACACCGTTGCTCGCGGTTTTTTTTAAAGTTTCTACTCCAACGGAAACATCGAGGAGACGATCGCCGTCGATATTCAGCAACGGGACGCGTTCTCGCGCCGTCCACGCGTTAACCCCTGGGTGCGCGCGCGCGTGTGCGGACTTGCCGATGACCGGTACCACAAGGGGTGTCAGGATGGGTCTCAGAGGAGGGAGAGGCTCGTGAAGGACGCTGCTACTGGGCAGTTTGGATGGAGGCGGTCGCCCCTCCGGCGATGGTGGAGGGCGGAGGAGCGACCCTCACGGCAGCGAGCGGAGCGCCGGGCGGCTTGAACGCAGAGTGGGGATCACAGCCGGTGCCTCTGCCAGACGTCTCAGTCAGTCAACCCATGGCACACTGGACAGCCCCATCACCTCCTTCTGCATTTATCCTGGCACAGCAGTCAACCCATGGCACCCTGGACAGCCCCATCATCTCCTTCTGCACCTAGCCTGGCACAGCATTCAACCCATGGCACCCTGGGCAGCCCCATCACCTCCTTCTGCACTTATCCTGGCACAGCATTCAACCCATGGCACCTTGGACTGCCCCATCACCTCTTTCTGCACCTAGCCTGGCACAGCAGTCAACCCATGGCAAGCCGGGTCTGTACCGTGAACTTCTGCCAGTAGCGAGCTTTCGACACTTCCCATCACGTTGTATAAAAATCTCCTTCCTCCGAAGACTGAGCGAGACTTCGCTGTGGTACCTTAATATATACAGCTGTACAATACAGCAGAGTGCCTGTGTACACATGACTGTTGGGGAGCGGTGGCGCAGTGGTTAGCGCGCTGCGCTACCAACCAGTGACGATGATCTGAACTGTGGCCTCGGCCTCCCCTAGGTCGACTCAGCCTAACATGGGTACCTAGTGCGATGTGCAATGATTTATACCGGGAAGATAAAGGCGGCCGGGCGTGGTACGACCTGGCCATGCCGCTCTTCATAGGTGCTGCTCGCTATCAGTAATTTACCCCCCCAATAGTCTGTTAAGGCTGTACGGGGGATGTTTGTATTTATGTATATTAGCACGTATGTGTTCGTATGTTACGGTATACACACACACAGTGGTCAGTGCGCGTGTATGTTAGCACGTGTGTAAGTCAGCAAACACCCACACACGTGTGTGTATATTAACAGACACACGTGCGTATATTAACGCACACACACACACACGTGTTAGTGTGTAGTCAGCGCCTTTGCTCGCAACCGCACGGCGTTCATTCACGCATCGCTTCCTCTCTCCGCTCCATCATCAGAGGTCGTGGGGGGTCGGTGGTGAGAGGTGGGTGGGTGGGTAGGGGTGGTGTTGGTGGAGGTGGTGGTGGTGGGTCGGTGGAGAAGGGGGGGGGGTAGATCTTGTCCACCACGGTGCCTGTTTAATCACCGCTACGAGCCGCTCGCCCGGGGGGCATCAAAGCAGTCAAATCGCAAACAGATGACCAGGAGGCTGGTTGTCCGTAGCGCAGCGTGGGGGCCAGGCCTGCCCCCCCCCCCTCCTCCACCCTGACCTCTACAAACGCCCCCCACAACACCCCCCCGCCACCCTCTCCACCAACTCCCCCCCCCCCCATCACCACCACCCACCACCACTCACCCCCCAAACTGACCGCCACCCTTCAGCAATCGGACGGATTAACACCAAATTACCTCCCTCCCCCCCCCCTCCATTGATGCATGGGGCTGTGGCCGTGTGTGGAGGGCTCGGGCTATGGTGCGCTGGTGCGCGTGTCCTCTCGTTGTCGTCCGCGCGGGGAGACGGAGAGGCGAGTGGCAAAGCGACGGCCGGAATCGTTATCGCTGCCGGATGTTTGCTGCTGTTTGTTGTTGTTGTTGTTGTTGATGGCGGTGGTGTTGTCGTGAATGCCTCCGCCACCCGCCAGGGAGCATACTTTTTTTTTTTTTAAAAGAGAACCACGATCAAAAAGTCACGCGGTGGTACACATGCGTTGTAAGGACGCGCCGGTAAATATTTTATATTTTGTTCGTGATTATTATTGTTGCTGTTGTTTAAGCTCAAATCACTCACTCACTCACCGGGTGAGACGAGAGAGCGATTCTTCCAGCCGGACAAACAAACAAAACAACAATAGCAGAACATTTTCAACATTTAAACAATGTACATAATTTAAGTTCACGGCGTTTTAAAAACAATTTACATTAGTTTGTAAAGAGCCTTCCACTAACGTCTCAACGCGCCTTGTCAGAATAAGGACAATTAAATGGCCAAGAGAGAGGGAGAAGCAAAATAGAGTAAACTGATACCATGGGATCTCCTTTGCCAGAACCAAAATATGAGAAGAGGTTTTCCTCCCTTTTTCTGGCAACAAAACAGCTGTGTTAAGATGTTAAAACAGCAAACTGAAACCATTTACAAGGAATCATGTCTGCATTAACCACAATGCTTGTGGTCAGAATGCAAAAAAGGGGAAAACCAATGATCATATTTTGGTACTGGCAAAGGAGGTCCCATGATGTACAGTGAAGGAAAAAAGTATTTGATCCCCTGCTGATTTTGTACGTTTGCCCACTGACAAAGAAATTATCAGTATATAATTTTAATGGTAGGTTTATTTGAACAGTGAGAGACAGAATAACGACAAAAAAATCCAGAAAAACGCATGTCAAAAATGTTATAAATTGATTTGTATTTTAATGAGGGAAATAAGTATTTGACCCCCTCTCAATCAGAAAGATTTCTGGCTCCCAGTTGTCTTTTATACAGGTAAAGAGCTGAGATTAGGAGCACACTTTTAAAGGGAGTGCTCCTGATCTCAGCTTGTTACCTGTATAAAAGACACCTGTCCACAGAAGCAATCAATCAGATTCCAAACTCTCCACCATGGCCAAGACCAAAGAGCTCTCCAAGGATGTCAGAGACAAGATTGTAGACCTACACAAGGCTGGAATGGGCTACAAGACCATTGCCAAGCAGCTTGGTGAGAAAGTGACAACAGTTGGTGCGATTATTCGCAAATGGAAGAAACACAAAAGAACTGTCAATCTCCCTCGGCCTGGGGCTCCATGCAAGATCTCACCTCGTGGAGTTGCAATAATTATGAGAACGGTGAGGAATCAGCCCAGAACTACACGGGAGGATCTTGTCAATGATCTCAAGGCAGCTGGGACCATAGTCACCAAGAAAACAATTGGTAACACACTATGCCGTGAAGGACTGAAATCCTGCAGCGCCCGCAAGGTCCCCCTGCTCAAGAAAGCACATATGCATGCCCGTCTGAAGTTTGCCAATGAACATCTGAATGATTCAGAGGACAACTGGGTGAAAGTGTTGTGGTCAGATGAGATCAAAATGGAGCTCTTTGGCATCAACTCAACTCGCCGTGTTTGGAGGAGGAGGAATGCTGCCTATGACCCCAAGAACACCATCCCCACCGTCAAACATGGAGGTGGAAACATTATGCTTTGGGGGTGTTTTTCTGCTAATGGGACAGGACAACTTCACCGCATCAAAGGGACGATGGACGGGGCCATGTACCGTCAAATCTTGGGTGAGAACCTCCTTCCCTCAGCCAAGGCATTGAAAATGGGTCGTGGATGGGTATTCCAGCATGACAATGACCCAAAACACACGGCCAAGGCAACAAAGGAGTGGCTCAAGAAGAAGCACATTAAGGTCCTGGAGTGGCCTAGCTAGTCTCCAGACCTTAATCCATAGAAAATCTGTGGAGGGAGCTGAAGGTTCGAGTTGCCAAACGTCAGCCTCGAAACCTTAATGACTTGGAGAAGATCTGCAAAGAGGAGTGGGACAAAATCCCTCCTGAGATGTGTGCAAACCTGGTGGCCAACTACAAGAAACGTCTGACCTCTGTGATTGCCAACAAGGGTTTTGCCACCAAGTACTAAGTCACGTTTTGCAGAGGGGTCAAATACTTATTTCCCTCATTAAAATGCAAATCAATTCATAACATCTTTGACATGCGATTTTCTGAATTTTTGTGGTTATTCTGTCTCTCACTGTTCAAATAAACCTACCATTAAAATTATAGACTGATCATTTCTTTGTCAGTGGGCAAACGTACAAAATCAGCAGGGGATCAAATACTTTTTTTCCCTCACTGTAGCTGCTCACCCCGAGCTCTCATTACTCTGATTGTGGCATTGTCTTTGTGCTGTGTACGCCTTTTGGCGTCCTCTGGTCTAACACCGTTTTGAAACGAGGCTCAAAAGAAAGCCGTCTCTTGTGTGGACCAATCAGTTTCAAAGACAATGCCAATATATCATGAGAGTAATGTTTTTTGTTTGCATTTTGACCACAAGTAGTGTGGCTAATGCAGACATGATTCCTTGTAAAAGGCTTCAGTTTGGTATTTTTACATCTTAACACAGCCGTTTTGTTGCCGGAAAAAAGGAGGAAAACCTATTCCTCAGAATAAACTGACGTTAGAAGATGCCGTTTTAAAGACGAGGCTTTAAAAGTATCCATGCTGTCGAATCCAATGAATTTCCAACTGGCAGGGAATTCCACAACCGTGGCACGCAGACCCAGCCAATGCCCGTTCACCCCAGGAACTTGCGTTGAGCATCTCTAAGACAATGCATTCGGCAGTGGTCTCGGTAGGACAAGGTGAGGTGGGGGGCGGGGGTACGCAACCTACCACGTGGTGGTTCATGCCGCCGTGCGATTTGTACGTGCGGGGCGTGCACAAACTGATGCTTTAGTCGTGAGACTTTCATTCTGCGGATGAAGAGGACCCGCACGCGGGGCAGAGACATCACCATCATCACCACATCGGTCTCCATCCAGCAGTGGATAGCGGGGTAGAGGAGGCATCGTGCAGACCGTGAAGCGGAGTGAGTGGTGGTGCTTGGGCAGGAGGCGTCACGGTCAGAGGGGGGACGGCGGTGGCCGATGGTCGAGACTCAGCACGGAGCGGCAGCCGAGGGAGGGGACGCGGCGTCCCGGGAGGACGTCCACCACCAGGGAGACGGAGCCATGGGAGGGGGCGGTGGGGCTTCATCCAGCAGTGGAGTGATCACGGCTGATCCTGCTCCGGCTGATGACGATCATGGTGATGATAACACGTGGAGACGTATTTAGTACACACACACACGCACAAAGGTGTGCAGCACTCCATATTCCAAAAGCAAATCGAGAAAAAAACTCTCAGCCTTATCCAGACCACCAACTCAAAATAACTGAACGCGTGGCTATGACGTTGTCTCTTTAGAACCAGCGGGCTTACAGAGTGTTTGCGATCTCTGCGTTGTTTTCCTGCGTTCGCGTTTCAGCCACCAGAAGATTTCCCGTCAATTCCACACTGCAATTGCGTGCAGAGAGATCCTTTCTGGCAATGAAACAGGTGGTGTTAGGATGTTCAAACACCAAATCGATCGCTTTTGCAAGGAATCAAGTCTGCATTAACCACAAGTACTTTGATACTGAAAAAAGAAACGTCCCATAAAACTAGTTTAGTTTACTGTTTTTTTTTCTTATAGAAGGAGGAGGGTGGGTGGGTGTTTAGAGGATTGGGGGAGCGGTAGCGTAGTGCAGTGGTGAGCGCTACGAACCCGTCCATGCGTCCCGAGTTCGATTCCAGCTCACGCCGACCACAAGCACCGGTGACGATTATCTGAACCGGTCCTGGGCGCTCCCCTAGGTCGACTCAGCCTCAAATTAGTTACCTGGTGCGGTGTGTAAAACATCGCCACTGGGGGAGACAAAAGCGGCCGGGCGTGGTGCTGGACACCAATCACATTGTGTGCCACAGTGCCGGTAGCCTTCTATAGTGGTTAGTTTGTTGTTGTCCTTCCCCCTGCAGCCTTCGATGAGCACGTGTGGCTAAGTACGGTGGGTTGGTGGGTAGGGTGTTGGTGGGTAGGTGGGGGTGTTGGTGGGTAGGTGGGGGGTGTTGGTGGGTAGGGTGGGGGGGTGTTGGTGGGTAGGTGGGGGGTGTTAGTGGGTAGGGTGGGTCGGGGTGTTGGTGGGTAAAGTGGGGGGGGGGGTGTTGGTGGGTAAGGTGGGGGGGTGTTGGTGGGTAGGGTGGGGGGATGTTGGTGGGTAGGGTGGGGGGGTGTTGGTGGGTAAGGTGGGGGGGGGGTGTTGGTGGGTAAGGTGGGGGGGGGGTGTTGGTGGGTAGGGTGGGGGGTGTTGGTGGGTAAGGTGGGGGGGGTGTTGGTGGGTAGGTTGGGGGGGGATGTTGGTGGGTAGGGTGGGGGGGGTGTTGGTGGGTAGGGTGGGGGTGGGTGTTGGTGGGTAAGGTGGGGGGGGTGTTGGTGGGTAGGGTGGGGGGGGGGGTGTTGGTGGGTAGGGTGGGGGGGGGGTGTTGGTGGGTAGGGTGGGGGGGTGTTGGTGGGTAGGGTGGGGGGGTGTTGGTGGGTAGGGTGGGGGGGGGGTGTTGGTGGGTAGGGTGGGGGGGTGTTGGTGGGTAGGGTGGGGGGGATGTTGGTGGGTAGGGTGGGGGGGTGTTGGTGGGTAGGGTGGGGGGGTGTTGGTGGGTAGGTGGGGGGTGTTGGTGGGTAGGGTGGGGGGGTGTTGGTGGGTAGGTGGGGGGTGTTAGTGGGTAGGGTGGGGGGGGGTGTTGGTGGGTAAAGTGGGGGGGGGGGGGTGTTGGTGGGTAAGGTGGGGGGGTGTTGGTGGGTAGGGTGGGGGGATGTTGGTGGGTAGGGTGGGGGGGTGTTGGTGGGTAAGGTGGGGGGGGGGTGTTGGTGGGTAAGGTGGGGGGGTGGTGTTGGTGGGTAGGGTGGGGGGTGTTGGTGGGTAAGGTGGGGGGGGTGTTGGTGGGTAGGTTGGGGGGGGATGTTGGTGGGTAGGGTGGGGGGGGTGTTGGTGGGTAGGGTGGGGGTGGGTGTTGGTGGGTAAGGTGGGGGGGGTGTTGGTGGGTAGGGTGGGGGGGGGTGTTGGTGGGTAGGGTGGGGGGGGGTGTTGGTGGGTAGGGTGGGGGGGTGTTGGTGGGTAGGGTGGGGGGGTGTTGGTGGGTAGGGTGGGGGGGGGTGTTGGTGGGTAGGGTGGGGGGGTGTTGGTGGGTAGGGTGGGGGGGATGTTGGTGGGTAGGGTGGGGGGGTGTTGGTGGGTAGGGTGGGGGGGTGTTGGTGGGTAGGGTGGGGGGTGTTGGTGGGTAGGGTGGGGGGGTGTTGGTGGGTAGGGTGGGGGGGTGTTGGTGGGTAGGGTGGGGGGGGTGTTGGTGGGTAGGTTGGGGGGGGTGTTGGTGGGTAGGTTGGGGGGGTATTGGTGGGTAGGGTGGGGGGGTGTTGGTGGGTAGGGTGGGGGGGTGTTGGTGGGTAGGGCGAGGGGGTGTTGGTGGGTAGGGTGGGGGGGTGTTGGTGGGTAGGGTGGGGGGGTGTTGGTGGGTAGGGTGGGGGGGTGTTGGTGGGTAGGGCGAGGGGGTGTTGGTGGGTAGGGTGGGGGGGGTGTTGGTGGGTAGGGTGGGGGGTGTTGGTGGGTAGGGTGGGGGGGTGTTGGTGGGTAGGGTGGGGGGGTGTTGGTGGGTAGGGTGGGGGGGGTGTTGGTGGGTAGGTTGGGGGGGGTGTTGGTGGGTAGGTTGGGGGGGGTATTGGTGGGTAGGGTGGGGGGGGTGTTGGTGGGTAGGGTGGGGGGGTGTTGGTGGGTACGGCGAGGGGGTGTTGGTGGGTAGGGTGGGGGGGTGTTGGTGGGTAGGGTGGGGGGGTGTTGGTGGGTAGGGTGGGGGGGTGTTGGTGGGTAGGGTGGGGGGGTGTTGGTGGGTATGGTGGGGGGGTGTTGGTGGGTAGGGTGGGGGGGTGTTGGTGGGTAGGGTGGGGGGTGTTGATGGGTAGGGTGGGGGGGGTGTTGGTGTGTAGGGTGGGGGGGGTGTTGGTGGGTAGGGTGGGGGGGTGTTGGTGGGTAGGGTGGGGGGGTGTTGGTGGGTAGGGTGGGGGGGTGTTGGTGGGTAGGGTGGGGGGGTGTTGGTGGGTAGGGTGGGGGGGTGTTGGTGGGTAGGGTGGGGGGGTGTTGGTGGGTAGGTTGGGGGGGGTGTTGGTGGGTAGGTTGGGGGGGTATTGGTGGGTAGGGTGGGGGGGGTGTTGGTGGGTAGGGTGGGGGGGTGTTGGTGGGTAGGGCGAGGGGGTGTTGGTGGGTAGGGTGGGGGGGTGTTGGTGGGTAGGGTGGGGGGGTGTTGGTGGGTAGGGTGGGGGGGTGTTGGTGGGTAGGGCGCGGGGGTGTTGGTGGGTAGGGTGGGGGGGGTGTTGGTGGGTAGGGTGGGGGGTGTTGGTGGGTAGGGTGGGGGGGTGTTGGTGGGTAGGGTGGGGGGGTGTTGGTGGGTAGGGTGGGGGGGGTGTTGGTGGGTAGGTTGGGGGGGGTGTTGGTGGGTAGGTTGGGGGGGGTATTGGTGGGTAGGGTGGGGGGGGTGTTGGTGGGTAGGGTGGGGGGGTGTTGGTGGGTAGGGCGAGGGGGTGTTGGTGGGTAGGGTGGGGGGGTGTTGGTGGGTAGGGTGGGGGGGTGTTGGTGGGTAGGGTGGGGGGGTGTTGGTGGGTAGGGTGGGGGGGTGTTTTTGGGTATGGTGGGCGGGTGTTGGTGGGTAGGGTGGGGGGGTGTTGGTGGGTAGGGTGGGGGGTGTTGGTGGGTAGGGTGGGGGGGGGTGTTGGTGTGTAGGGTGGGGGGGGGTGTTGGTGGGTAAGGTGGGGGGGTGTTGGTGGGTAGGGTGGGGGGGTGTTGGTGGGTAGGGTGGGGGGGTGTTGGTGGGTAGGGTGGGGGGGTGTTGGTGGGTAGGGTGGGGGGGTGTTGGTGGGTAGGGTGGGGGGTGTTGGTGGGTAGGGTGGGGGGGGGTGTTGGTGTGTAGGGTGGGGGGGGGTGTTGGTGGGTAAGGTGGGGGGGTGTTGGTGGGTAGGGTGGGGGGGTGTTGGTGGGTAGGGTGGGGGGGTGTTGGTGGGTAGGGTGGGGGGGTGTTGGTGGGTAGGGTGGGGGGGTGTTGGTGGGTAGGGTGGGGGGGTGTTGGTGGGTAGGGTGGGGGGATGTTGGTGGGTAGGGTGGGGGGGGTGTTGGTGTGTAGGGTGGGGGGGGGGTGTTGGTGGGTAAGGTGGGGGGGTGTTGGTGGGTAGGGTGGGGGGGTGTTGGTGGGTAGGGTGGGGGGGTGTTGGTGGGTAGGGTGGGGGGGTGTTGGTGGGTAGGGTGGGGGGGTGTTGGTGGGTAGGGTGGGGGGGTGTTGGTGGGTAGGGTGGGGGGATGTTGGTGGGTAGGGCGAGGTCTCTACTGAGAAGACACATCCGGAGCGCCTCTTCTCGGCCGCCCCCCCCAACACCCCCACCCCTCCATCCCGTGACCCCGTGACCCCGTGGTCTCATCCGCAGATGCGATCCCCGTTACGCGGCACGTCAGCGTGGGCCCTTTGAAGACCCCACGCGCAGAGCTCCCCTTCGCTTTGATGATGATGATGGTGGTGGCGGCGACGACGCTGCTGCTACTGGTGGTGGTTGTGGTGGTGGTGGTATTCATCGTGCTGCTGCTGCTGGTGATGATGTAGACGCCAGGTCTAACGGTGCCAGAGGGTGGTCGTGGCGACTTCGGTGACCGCAGGTGGTAGCGGTGCCTGCCAGCCCCCCACCCCTCTCTCCCCCCACCCCTCCCCCAGCCCCCCACCCCCCGCCACCCCACACTGGACCGTCTTGATCTCCCGTCGTCTCTCTCACGGCCTCAATGTTTGCCGGCAGAACTCCACGCGTCCAATGATTGTTCGGGGTTCTCTTCCTGTTTTGTTTTACGACGCCTCCACTTGAAAGCGTTCATACATTGGCCGTGCCCGTCGTGTCTGCCTGTAGTCTCTCTGCCTGTCTTCCTGTCTACCTGCCTCTCTACCTGTCTTCCTGTCTAACTGCCTGTCTGTTCGTTTGCCTGTAACGGCCGGGTGTCCCCCGTGTCCCCATGCCCCCCGTCTCCCCGTGCCCCTCATGTCCCCGTGTCCCCCGTGTCCCCCATGTCCCCGTGTCTCCCATGTCCCCCATGTCCCCGTGTCCCCGTGTCCCCCGTCTCCCCGTGCCCCTCATGTCCCCGTGTCCCCCATGTCCCCCATGTCCCCGTGTCCCCCATGTCCCCGTGTCCCCCGTCTCCCCGTGCCCCTCATGTCCCCGTGTCCCCCGTGTCCCCCATGTCCCCGTGTCCCCCGTGTCCCCGTGTCCCCCGTGTCCCCCATGTCCCCATGCCCCCCGTCTCCCCGTGCCCCCCATGTCCCCATGCCCCCCGTCTCCCCGTGCCCCTCATGTCCCCATGTCCCCGTGTCCCCCGTGTCCCCCATGTCCCCATGCCCCCCGTCTCCCCGTGCCCCCCATGTCCCCATGCCCCCCGTCTCCCCGTGTCCCCCATGTCCCCATGCCCCCCGTCTCCCCGTGCCCCCCATGTCCCCATGCCCCCCGTCTCCCCGTGTCCCCATGTCCCGTGCCCCCCGTCTCCCCGTGCCCCCCATGTCCCCATGTCCCCATGTCCCCCATGTCCCGTGCCCCCCGTGTCCGCCGTGCGGTTTATTTTGGTTCACGCGGCGCTTTGCGCATTTGCTCGACGCCCCTAAACCCCCCCCCCTCCCACCCGCCCTTCCTCCTCCACCCCCTCCCCTTAACCAGTCGACCACGATGCTGATCCCGTGGCGAGAAGACCCCGGGTCCCTTTAAGCACTAGGGGGTGAGATGAAGATGTCACTACGTGTGGTAGCGTGGGGGGGGGGGGGTAGTGGGGATGCAGACAGGAAACTGAGGAGGGATTTGTCCAGGTCAGCTTGGATCTGGAGTCAAGTGGTCCACCGGGTCACAGATGAAGGATGACTTACACACAGACACACAAAAGACAAAGATCCCACCCCCTCCCCACCCCGTATAGCCTTAACAGACTGTTGGGGCAAGTGCTGTTAGCGAGCGAGCACTTGTGAAGGCCGGCACGGCACACGAGGGCGAATGGGTGGACAGCAACCACGCCCGGCCGCCTTTGTCTCCCCCAGTGGCGATGTTTTACACACAGCACCAGGGTACTCATTTGAGGCTGAGTCGACCCAGGATTCCGTTGGCTCTGTCGGGTGGTGGAGGGCTTTATGCCATCGTACCGACGCGAAACCGTAACCACCCCTCCAAACACAAATTTGAATCATGAATCATTAAATATCTTACTTTTCAATCTCTCTTCTCTCCAAGGATATTACCTATTATATATTTTAAATGCCTCTATATTTATATATAGAGAATATTAACCACGTGTGCAGTGTTTATGATGTCCTACGATATGCGAGCGGTCCGACTAAGCCGCACCTCTGCCCCTTACCCCATCAGATCAGAATCTTGATGCAGACTGGCGGAATCCGATGAGCCATGAAGCTCTTTGTTCCACAGATGTCCCAGTAGGCCGTCACACACACACATACAAGCTTAGGAGCAATTGATCCTGGAATACTCACTTGGGATGAGCGACCACAACCGCTGTGCATACCAGGTGCTACAGGCAGCACACGATTGCCACCCATTTGGTAGCAGAGCGCATTGTTGTACTGTACTGTGTGCTCACACGTCTATGCTCCGACCGACTTCGCCAACGAACTCATCTCTCATCATCATCACCATCATCATTTACCATTGCCAACAGGCACTGCCCATCGTGGTGAACTATGGTCAAGTTCGTTGAACACGCAGTCGGCTTTTCGCCACCAATATTGTCCACAACAGAGAGAGAGAGGGGGGGGGGGGGTGTCCAGGGTTAGAAACAGGAGGGAGGATTTCTCTACAACTCTGGCTGTCGCCTAATGATGCTGCTCGTTGTCGTAGTCACCGACGGAACATCACGGTACTCGAATTATAAATGTTGCAGTGGGTTTTTTTTTCTCTCCAACACAACCTGGTAGATGCTGTGCTGGTAACGAATTGGCACTTTTAACGTGACAACCCTTGCTAATTGGCTGTGTCGGGTGGTGGCGGGTTTAACGACGCATTTTTTTATATGTACGCGATCTAACCCCAACAAAAAATAAAACACACACCCATGTTATGGATATGGTTAAGTTACACTCAACCTCCTCCTCCACCCACCCACCAAGGCGTGGGGATGGTTGTCGGCCCAGCAGTGGATTGGCAACAGCCACGGATGCACGTGTGTATTCATACATACACACATACCTACTAACGTACCTAAACACGCATACCTGTACATGCACGGTACACAATTTGTTCACGCAGAGCCGTTCCCTAGGGCTGTACGGGCGAATCGAGGCGATTGCCACAGGCCCCGCGCTTTGGAGAGAGGGGGGGGCTCACGTTTTGACGTCACGGGGTCAGATGTAACGCTCCCGGTTTAGTTTGTAGGTGTTGGGGGTGGGGGGCACGCGGTGGGCGAGCTGCTGTGGACCCCCCAACTCCCTGCTCCCTCCTATAGAAGGCTCTGTATACACGGATACGTAACACACATACCCATATTATGTTCTTCATTGTGATAAGATTTCCCCCTCCCCCCAGCAACGTAACCTCCCCTATTAACATTGTTTCTTATGGGAAAATAGGTTTCGCTTAACGCTTCCTCACTTAAAGTCGCACTTTCCAAGGAACGCAACCCCGACGTTAAGCGAGGAGTGACTGTACGTAGCACGTTCCCGAGTTCGATTCCCGTTCACAACCAACATCGGTGACGGATGTCTGAAACGATCCTGCGCCTCCCTAGGTCACTACGTGTGCGTGTGTATGTATCCCTACGTACGTACGTGTGCGTACGTGTGTATCTACGTGTGTGCGTGTGCGTGTATGTGTCTAGACGTGTGTATCCCCTACGTATGGGGAGCGGTGTTGTAGCGGTTAGCGCTACGAACCCGGCGACCCGAGTTCGATTCCCGCTCACAGCCACTAACGCAGGTGACGATTATCTGAACCGGTCCTGCGCCTCCCCTAGGTCGACTCAGCCTCAAATGAGTACCTGGTGCGGTGTGTAAACATCGCCACTAGAGAGACAAAGGCGGCCAGGCGTGGTGTTGGCCACCCACCCCCTCGTGTGCCGTGCCGGCGTTTATAGGTGCTCGCTAACAGCACTTGCCCAAACAGTCTGTTAAGGCTTTTACGGGGGATCTTTGTCTTTGTATCCCCTACGTATGTATCCTACGTATGTCCCTACGTGTGTGTACGCGTGTGTCCCCAACGTGTGTGTGTGTGTGCACGTGTGTTCCCAACGTGTGTGTGTGTGTGTGTACGTGTGTGTCCCCAACGTGTGTGTGTGTACGTGTGTGTCCCCAACGTGTGTGTGTGTACGTGTGTGTCCCCAACGTGTGTGTGTGCACGTGTGTGTGTCCCCAACGTGTGTGTGTGTGTCCAACGTGTGTGTGTGTACGTGTGTGTGTGTCCCCAACGTGTGTGTGTGTACGTGTGTGTGTGTCCCCAACGTGTGTGTGTGTACGTGTGTGTGTGTGTCCCCAACGTGTGTGTGTGTGTGTCCCCAACGTGTGTGTGTGTACGTGTGTGTGTGTGTGTCCCAACGTGTGTGTGTGTGTGTCCCCAACGTGTGTGTGTGTGTGTCCCCAACGTGTGTGTGTGTGTGTCCCCAACGTGTGTGTGTGTCCCCAACGTGTGTGTGTGTACGTGTGTGTGTGTGTGTCCCCAACGTGTGTGTGTGTGTCCCCAACGTGTGTGTGTGTACGTGTGTGTGTGTGTGTCCCCAACGTGTGTGTGTGTGTGCGCGTGGTGTTATTCTTCCGCTCAGGGGCAGTGTTGTGCGGGCCGAGTGGCGTCCAGGCCGAGTTATTTTCTTAAAGCTCTCGTCCCCCTTTTGCTCTCACAACCTCCACCCACCCCACCCCCCACCACCTCCCCCCCCCCCCAACCTCTTTCTCTGTGTCCGCTTCCCACCACGGCACATTACATAGCCACAGACACCTGCAGAGCGTGAGGGGCGGGGGCTAGGAGGGCGGGGGGGGGGTGGTTTTGTTGTTGTTGAGGATGAGGGTTGTGGCGGAGGGGGGGGGGCGACTGGCCACCCCTCGTGTGTCGCTCCTTTGATGTCGCTGGGACCGCGTGACGTGGCGATAGCGCAGCAGATGCGATGGTGCGCGCGTGGAGTTGGTGTCTCAGTGTGTGTGTGTAATAGTGTGTGTGTGTAATAGTGTGTGTGTGTGTCACAGTGTGTGTGTGTGTAATAGTGTGTGTGTGTCACTGTGTGTGTGTGTCACAGTGTGTGTGTGTAATAGTGTGTGTGTGTAACAGTGTGTGTGTGTGTGTAATAGTGTGTGTGTGTGTAATAGTGTGTGTGTGTGTGTCACAGTGTGTGTGTGTGTAATAGTGTGTGTGTGTGTGTCACAGTGTGTGTGTCACAGTGTGTGTGTGTAATAGTGTGTGTGTAACAGTGTGTGTGTGTCACAGTGTGTGTGTGTGTCACAGTATGTGTATGTGTGTCACCGTGTGTGTGTGTGTGTAATAGTGTGTGTGTAACAGTGTGTGTGTGTGTCACAGTGTGCGTGTGTCACAGTGTGTGTGTCACAGTGTGTGTGTGTCACAGTGTGTGTGTGTCACAGTGTGTGTGTCATAGTGTGTGTGTGTGTCACTGTGTGTGTAACAGTGTGTGTGTGTGTGTCACAGTGTGTGTGTGTCACAGTGTGTGTGTGTGTCACAGTGTGTTTAATAGTGTGTGTAACAGTGTGTGTGTGTCACAGTGTGTGTGTGTAATAGTGTGTGTGTAACAGTGTGTGTGTGTGTCATTGCCACGAGGGAGACAAAGGCGGTCGGGCGTGGTGCTGGCCACCCACCCCCTCGTGTACCGTTACGGGCCTTCATAGGTGCTCGCTAACAGCACTTGCCCCTACAGTCTGTTAAGGCTATATGGGGGATCTTTGTCACAGTGTGTGTGTCACAGTGTGTGTGTCACAGTGTGTGAGTGTGGACCGTGTGTGCGTGTGTGTCACAACACAGAGTGTGCGTCACAGTGTGTGTGTCACAGTGTGTGTGTGTCACAGTGTGTGTGTCACAGTGCGTGTGTCACAGTGTGTGTGGGGAGCGATAGTGTAGCGGTTAGCGCGCTGCGCTATGAACCTGGCGACCCTGGGTTCGATTCCCGCTCACGGCCAACACCAGTGACGATTATCTGAACCGGTCCCGGGCCTCCCCTAGGTCGACTCAGCCTCAAATGAGTACCTGGTGCGGTGTGTAAACATTGCCACTAGGGAGACAAAGGCGGTCGGGCGTGGTGCTGGCCACCCACCCCCTCGTGTACCGTTCCGGCCTTCATAGGTGCTCGCTAACAGCACTTGCCCCTACAGTCTGTTAAGGCTATATGGGGGATCTTTGTATCTTTGTTGTCTTTGTGTCACAGTGTGTGTGTCACAGTGTGTGTGTCACAGTGTGTGTGTCACAGTGTGTGTGTCACAGTGTGTGTGTCACAGTGTGTGTGTCACAGTGTGTGTGTCACAGTGTGTGTGTCACAACACAGAGTGTGCGTCACAGTGTGTGTGCGTCACAGTGTGTGTGCGTCACAGTGTGTGTGCGTCACAGTGTGTGTGCGTCACAGTGTGTGTGCGTCACAGTGTGTGTGCGTCACAGTGTGTGTGCGTCACAGTGTGTGTGCGTCACAGTGTGTGTGTGTCACAGTGTGTGTGTGTCACAGTGTGTGTGTGTGTCACAGTGTGTGTGTGTGTGTCACAGTGTGTGTGTGTGTGTCACAGTGTGTGTGTGTGTGTCACAGTGTGTGTGTGTGTGTGTGTCACAGTGTGTGTGTGTGTGTGTGTCACAGTGTGTGTGTGTGTGTGTCACAGTGTGTGTGTGTGTGTCACAGTGTGTGTGTGTGTCACAGTGTGTGTGTGTGTGTGTCACAGTGTGTGTGTGTGTGTGTCACAGTGTGTGTGTGTGTCACAGTGTGTGTGTGTGTGTGTCACAGTGTGTGTGTGTGTGTCACAGAGTGTGTGTGTGTGTGTCACAGTGTGTGTGTGTGTGTGTCACAGTGTGTGTGTGTGTGTCACAGTGTGTGTGTGTGTGTGTCACAGTGTGTGTGTGTGTGTCACAGTGTGTGTGTGTGTGTCACAGTGTGTGTGTGTGTCACAGTGTGTGTGTGTGTGTCACAGTGTGTGTGTGTGTGTGTCACAGTGTGTGTGTGTGTGTGTCACAGTGTGTGTGTGTGTGTCACAGTGTGTGTGTGTGTGTCACAGTGTGTGTGTGTGTCACAGTGTGTGTGTGTGTGTCACAGTGTGTGTGTGTGTGTCACAGTGTGTGTGTGTGTGTCACAGTGTGTGTGTGTGATTACCATCATTAGGGGAAAAAACGGTGATCCAATTTCCGACCCCCAGGAACAGGTTCGCAGATTTGCTGAGCATTTCTGTGAGGTCCTGGGGGAGGGAAAATCCCACAGCCAGGAAAACATCGTGGCACAAAGTGAGGATGACCCTGCTGAGGCTGCGGTGCCTCAAATATTGGATGAAGTCACCCCCTGTGAGTGGCTGGCTGAGGTGCCATCTGCTGAGGAAGTATTGAAGGCGATCCGGAGTCTGAGACCAGGAAAGGCAGCGGGCAGAGATGATCTCCCAAGCGAAATGCTGAGGGAGGGTGGCGTTTGTGCACAGACTGGCCCTATATGACATCATAACAACAGTCTGGACCACTGGACGGGTTCCGCAGGATTGGAAGGATGCCCTGGTGGTCCCCCTTTTTAAGAAGGGGGACCGCACAGACTGTAACAACTACAGGGGCATCTCACTCCTCAGTGTGCCGGGAAAGGTCCTGGCAAGATTATTCAGCATCGCCTTGCCAGGCACGCTGAGGAGAGGCTTGCGGAGCCCCAATGCGGTTTCAGGAAAGGGCGGTCCTGCACAGATGCCATATTTTCTGTCCGTCTGCTACAGCAGAGGTGTAGGGAATTCCAACAAGACCTACATCTCTGCTTTATTGACCTGGTCAAGGCCTATGATACCATCAGTAGGCCTGGGCTCTGGGTCGTTCTTCGTGCTTTTGGAGTACCTGACCCTCTGCTCACGATCATTAAGGACCTTCATGATGGTGAGCGGGCCCGGGTAAAACTACGTGGCCGGGAGTCAGAGCCATTCCCTGTACACCTTGGGGTGCGACAGGGATGTCCTCTGGCTCCCACATTATTTAACATCTATTTTGACCACGTAGTTCGTGAAGCCTTCAATAGCTGTACCGGGGGAATCTCCATATGGTACAGATATAATGGGAGGCTAATCGATGCCCGGGTGCGGTCAAGGGATGGCTCCCTATTGCTCAACCACGTTATGTATGCTGATGACTTGGTAATAGCTGCTCAGTCAGAGGAGGAGTTGCAGACGCTGCTGCTGAGACTGGAGCGTGCCACTAAGAGGTGGGGCCTTACCATCAGCCCCACCAAAACTAAGCACCTGCCTGGGTATTTTGTACCATCGGACACTCCACCCCCACAACTCCCAATCGGTGATGGGGCAGTTGTGGAGAGAGTGGAGAGTTTCCCATACCTGGGCAGTGTGCTTATGACTGGCTCCAGTTTAACAGCAGAGGTCTCACTCCGAATCAGTCGAGCGGCAATATCTTTTCATCGGTTGCGTAACGCTGTGTGGAAGCTACCTGGTCTGTCGCTCCGCACTAAGCTTCAGGTCTTCTCGGCCACGGTCATTCCCTCCCTTCTCTACGCTTGCGAAACGTGGACCCCCCTAATGGAACATCTTCGCCGGTTAGAAACATTTAGGCTGACCTGCCTACGATCCATCCTGGGTTTAACCAGACTGGATTGTGTGAGGAGCTCACAAATCCTTGAAAGATCTGGGCAGGGTCCCATCGGTGAGCTCCTCCGGCAGGCAAGGCTGCGATGGCTGGGTCATGTAGCCCGCATGCCCAGCCACCGCATGCCGAAACAGCTTTTGTTTGGCCGGATTGAGGGGGCTAAGCGGGCGCGGCACGGGCTAGAGAAGAGATGGAGTGATGTGGTACAGGAGGACGTGGAGCTGAGTGGACTTGCCGATGACTGGTACCAGCGGTGTCAAGATCGGCCTCTGTGGAGGAGGCTCGTGAAGGATGCTACTGGGCAGTTGGAGGCAGTCGCCCTCCAACAACAACGGAGGGCGGAGGAGCGACGCTCACAACAGCGAGCGGAGCGCCGGGTGGCTAAAGCACAGCAGGTTGGCACAGTAGGGGGCACAGGTGGTGCATCAGCCAGTCATCTCAGTCAGTCGACCCGTGGCACCTGGGTCTGCCCCGTGACCTCCTGCCAGCGGGCGTTCGACACTTCACGTGGCCTCAGGGTGCACATAGCCTGGCACAAGCGTCGTGGTGACGTCACCGCCACTTAGTGGCGAATGGCGGTTGTTGTTGTTGTTGTGTGTGTGTCACAGTGTGTGTGTGTGTGTCACAGTGTGTGTGTGTGTGTCACAGTGTGTGTGTGTGTGTGTCACAGTGTGTGTGTGTGTCACAGTGTGTGTGTGTGTGTCACAGTGTGTGTGTCACAGTGTGTGAGTGTGGACCGTGTGTGTCACAACACAGAGTGTGTGTCACAGTGTGTGTGTGTCACAGTGTGTGTGTGTCACAGTGTGTGTGTGTCACAGTGTGTGTGTGTCACAGTGTGTGTGTGTCACAGTGTGTGTGTGTCACAGTGTGTGTGTGTCACAGTGTGTGTGTGTCACAGTGTGTGTGTGTCACAGTGTGTGTGTGTGTGTCACAGTGTGTGTGTGTGTGTCACAGTGTGTGTGTGTGTGTGTCACAGTGTGTGTGTGTGTCACAGTGTGTGTGTGTGTGTCACAGTGTGTGTGTGTGTGTGTCACAGTGTGTGTGTGTGTGTCACAGTGTGTGTGTGTGTGTCACAGTGTGTGTGTGTGTGTCACAGTGTGTGTGTGTGTGTCACAGTGTGTGTGTGTGTGTCACAGTGTGTGTGTGTGTGTCACAGTGTGTGTGTGTGTGTCACAGTGTGTGTGTGTGTGTCACAGTGTGTGTGTGTGTGTCACAGTGTGTGTGTGTGTGTCACAGTGTGTGTGTGTGTGTCACAGTGTGTGTGTCACAGTGTGTGAGTGTGGACCGTGTGTGTCACAACACAGAGTGTGCGTCACAGTGTGTGTGTGTCACAGTGTGTGTGTGTCACAGTGTGTGTGTGTGTCACAGTGTGTGTGTGTGTCACAGTGTGTGTGTGTGTCACAGTGTGTGTGTCACAGTGTGTGAGTGTGGACCGTGTGTGTCACAACACAGAGTGTGCGTCACAGTGTGTGCGGTAGTGTAGCGGTTAACCGCGCTGCGCTATGAACCTGGCGACCCGCGTTCGATTCCCGCTCACGGTCAACACCAGTGATGATTACTTTCTTGAATCGGTCTTGGTCCTCCCATAGGTCGACTCAGCCTCAAATGAGTACCTGGTGCGGTGTGTAAACATTGCCACTAGGGAGACAAAGGCGGCCGGGCGTGGTTCTGGCCACCCACCCCTTCGTGCGTTGTGCCGGCCTTCATAGGTGCTCGTGAACAGCACTTTCCCTAACAGTGTATAAAAGGCTATACGGGGTATATTTGTCTTTGTGTGTGTACACATGTCCGTGTGTATGTGTGTATGTGTGTGTGGCGAGGGGGTTAGCACACTGCGCTACGAACCCGGCCTTCATAGGTGCTCGCTAACAGTACTTGCCCCTACAGTCTGTTCAGGCTATACGGGGGATCTTTGTTCTCTGTTGTGTTTGTGTATTTAGGTGTTTGTCCGCGTGTGTGTATGTTTGTGTGTGTGCGCGGGTGTGCATTTATGTTTGTGATTATGTGCGTGTGTGTGCGTGCATGTGTTTGTGTGATTTTGAGAGTGTACATAGGCAATAGACAAAGATCTCCTGGATAGCCTTTAACACGCTTTTGGAGCAAGTGCTGAAACCGAGGGGGTGGGTGGCCAGAACCACGCCCGACCGCCTTTGTCTCCCTAGTGGTGATGTTTTTTTACATATCGCCCCATGTACTTATTTGAGACCCGCGTGTACACACTCACACGTGTACACACAAGTACACGTGTACATTCATAAGTACACGTGTACACACACATACATGTGTACATTCATACGTACGTGTGTGTACACGTGTACATTCATACGTACACACATATACACGTGTACACACAAGTACACGTCTTCACTCATACGCGTAACCATACCACATTTAGCATCGCGATGTTTTAAATGTGTTATTTACGTATAAAATTCGTTATATATTATTTATATATTCCATTTACTTATTCCTTTTACGTTACTTCATTATGTTCATTACATTTTATTCTATTTATTTTAATTACCTTACTTCAACGCAGTAAAATTATTTTATTTACATACAGCAATTAATTTATTTACGTAGTAAAGTGTCCTATTTTTGTTAACTAATGAATGACTTTCTATTTGTAAGAATTGTACTTTATTTAATTTTACTGCACGCATCTTTAATTAAATTTCACTTGTTGCACACATTTTTATACATACGCACACACATATATAGAAAGACATTTATAATTAATGATTGTATTTGTTATTTTCCCGTCTTCGTTATTTTATTCAGAATCCCCGCGACGGACAAATCCATGGACCGGGATCATCGCTCAGCGAGTCCCAGGGCGCTCCAAGCGAAACTGGAGGGGGGGCGAGGGGCGGGGTGGGGGCGATGGGGCGGGGGTGGTTAGGGGGCGAAGGGCGAGGGCGGGGGTAAGGGGGGCAAGGGGCGGGGTGAGGGGCAGGGGGTGGGGGGGGGGGCGAAGGGCGAGGGGCGGGGGGTGGGGGTGGGCGAGGGGCGGGGCGGGGTGTGTATGTGAACCACAGACGGTCCAGTGGAATGTTGTTTTATATTTGTCTCTCTAATAGTCAGCTCTGTCTTCCACGTGACAATTACCACCACGCAGCAACAACAACAACCACAGCCACAACAACAGCAACAACAACGAATCAGCGGTGACAGCCGAGAGCTCCCGCGAGTCGTGGGGGAGCTCGAATCCGGGAGGCGGCCCCGGTTAATGCTGCGGCGGACTAATTTTTTTTACCGGAAAACATTCACGGCTACTGCTGCTGCTGTTGCTACTACCACGCGCCCGGGAAAATCAAAGGCCATTGTGTGTGTGTGTGGCAGCTTCCACTGGGGGCGCCCCTAGGCTAGACAACACAGCAGATGAGCATGGCTGATGATGATGGTGATGGTGTTGATAGGATAGATATGACCATGGCTGATGATGATGGTGTTGACAGGATAGAGATGAGAATGGCTGATGGTGGTTATGGTGTAGATAGGATAGAGATGCCCACGGCTGATGGTGGTGATGGTATAGATAGGATAGAGATGCCCACGGCTGATGGTGGTGATGGTATAGATAGAATAGAGATGCCCACGGCTGATGGTGGTGATGGTATAGATAGGATGGAGATGCCCACGGGTGATGGTGGTGATGGTATAGATAGGATAGAGATGCCCGCGGCTGATGGTGGTGATGGTATAGATAGGATGGAGATGCCCACGGGTGATGGTGGTGATGGTATAGATAGGATGGAGATGCCCACGGGTGATGGTGGTGATGGTATAGATAGGATAGAGATGCCCGCGGCTGATGGTGGTGATGGTATAGATAGGATAGAGATGCCCACGGCTGATGGTGGTGATGGTATAGATAGGATGGAGATTCCCACGGGTGATGGTGGTGATGGTATAGATAGGATAGAGATGCCCACGGGTGATGGTGGTGATGGTATAGATAGGATGGAGATGCCCACGGCTGATGATGGTGATGCTCGTGTTGTGTAGGCACCCACACGATATGTGTATCACCTGCGGTCACGCAGACGGATGGACGGAACCGCTCCGGAATCAATGGGATTGACTGTGCTGCGGTATTGTCCCGGGAAAGGCGGCGAGGTTGGTGTTGATGGTGGGTGGGGGGGGGGGGGGATGGTAGCAGTGGGGGGGGGGGGGGGGGGCTGGAATTAAGGGGAGAAGGTGGGAGGGGGGTAATTGGGGGGTGGGGAGGGGGGTCCTAGGACCAGGTGTCTCACGCGCACGTGCTGAGTCTTAATTACCGCGGATGAGTGGGTTCCAAAGAGACCTGGGTCACGGTGAGTGTGCGATCGGGGGGGGGGGATGGGTGGGGGTACACACGCACATCCATAGAGACACAGATCCCCCGTGTAGCCTCGCAGTGCTGTTGGGCCAAGTGCTTGTTAGTGAGCGCCTATGAAGGGCACCACGACCGCGTCGCGTGGTTTGTTCGACTCCCCAGCACCACGCACACCGCGCTAACCATAGCGCCACCGCTCCCCACAGGTGCAGACAACCAAATGCGAAGATTCCGCCCGTGTAGCCTCAACAGACTGTCGAGGCAAGTGTTGTGAGCGAGAGCAGCTACGAAGGCCGGCACGGCACGCGATGAGGGTGTGTGTACAGCCCTCACGCCCGGCCGCCTTTGTATCCCCACTGCTGATGTTGTTTACACACCAGGTACTCGTTTGAGGCTGGGTCGACCAAGGGGAGGCCCCAGGACCGGTTCAGATAATCGTCTCTGGTGTTGGTGGTGGCCGTGAGCGGGAATCGAAGCCGGGTCGTAGACAGGTTCCTGTAGCGCGGCGTGCTAACCGCTGCACCACCGCTCCCATCATCTCCCTCCCACTCCCCTCCCTCCGGCCCTCCCTCCCATGTCTCCGTCTCCCTGGTGGTGGACGTCCTCCCGGGACGCCGCGTCCCCTCCCTCGGCTGCCGCTCCGTGCTGAGTCTCGACCATCGGCCACCGCCGTCCCCCCTCTGGCCGTGACGCCTCCTGCCCAAGCCCCACCACTCACTCCGCTTCACGGTCTGCACGATGCCTCCTCTACCCCGCGCGTGTGTCCTCTCGTCCGCGTGCTCCTCTCTCTGTGTGTGTAACCATCACCACCACGGTCTATCCACTGCTGGATGACGATCAATGTGGTGATGATGATGGTGATGATGTCTTTACCCCGCGCGTGTTCCTGTCTCAGTGGGATCATCATCACCACGGTCTTGGACTGTGGATCTGCTGGGTCAAGGGCGTCTCGTTGAGGCCGCATACGCAAATGCGACTGATGATGATAATCCTTCGCATGAATCCGTTCGGAAATCTCGCAAACATTTTCAACGGGGCAGGATGTCGCGATCCTTAGTCATTTGATTGTATTCATCGATTGCAAGTGTCCCAGCTTGAATGAGATATATATATATTTCTGAAATACAAATCCCTGACGAGATTGAGACGGCTGTACACACGTAAAACATATCCGTACCCGGTAGGTGACATCCACAATTAATTATCGCTGTGGATGAGAAGCTCCGACGACTACTCACGAGTCACCTGACTGCAGCCTCGCAACGGACCTGATATTTAATGAGTAAGACACTTGAAGCTTTGCTGACACAAACATAGACGGCAATCATCATTTTGATCACCACATAATCTACAATGATTGTGAGCATGATCACACAATCCGCAATCAAAATCAGTATCATCATCATTGTTATCATCACACAATCCAATAACATCATCATCATAATCACAAAAGCCACTGTCTTCATCGTAATTATCATGATCATGATCACATAATCCCTTCATCATCACAATCATCATAATCGTCATCATAACATCCACTGTTATCATCAGCAACATCATCGTCATTAAAATAATCATCACAAACATCTACAATCATCACCAGTATCATCATAATCATCATTACAAAATCCACTGTCACCATCATCAGCATCAGCCATGGTCAATCCACTATTGGATGATGCCCTCCCGCCCCTGCTAATAACGCATCTAGAGAAAGACAGGGGCGTGGAGATTGATGATGATGATATCGATGATGATGATGATGGTGACGATGATGATGATGATGATGATGTTGATGATGATGATGATGACGGACGATGAGAGGCAGCGCTGATGAAGTGATCTCGATTTGCTGGGAGGTCACGGGCTTAGCTGTGAGTAGGCGGAGGGAGGATGATGAGGAGGAGTGAGAGGAGGAGAGGGGGAGGGAGAGGGAGGAAGAGGAGGGGGAGGAGGAGAGGGAGGGGGAGGAGAAGGAGAGGGAGGAGGAGAGGGAGGAGGAGAGGGAGCATGATAAGGAGGGTGGAGGAGGAGGGAAGCGGAGAGGAGGAGGAGGAGAGGGAGGGGGAGGAGAGGGAGGAGGAGGGAAGGGGAGAGGAGGAGGAGAGAGGAGAACGATGAGGAGAGGGAGGAGGAGGGGGGAGGAGGAGGAGAGGGAGGAGAGGGAGGAGGAGATGGAGGAGGAGGAGGAGGAGGGGGGAGGAGGAGGAGAGGGAGGGGGAGGAGAGGAAGGAGGAGATGGAGGAGGAGGAGGAGGAGGAGGAGAGGGAGGAGGAGGAGGAGGAGAGGGGGAGGAGGAGGAGGGGAGGAGGAGGAGGGGGAGGAGGAGGGGGAGGAGGAGGGGGAGGGATGGAGGAGGGAGGGGGAGGAGGAGGGGAGGATGAGGGGGAGGAGGAGGAGGAGGGGGAGGAGGAAGGGGAGGAGATGGAGGGAGGAGGGGGAAGGAGGAGGAGGATGGAGAGGGAGGGAGGGGGAGTGAGGGAGGAGGGGGAGAGATGGAGGAGGAGTGGGAGGAGGGGGAGGAGGAGGGAGGGGAAGGAGGAGGGGGAGGAGATGGAGGAGGAGGAGGGAGGAGGGGGAGGAGGGGAGGGGGAGGAGGAGGTGTGAACGCGGCGTCGTTGCTGTCACAACCGCGACTCCCCGGGGACTTGCGGCGTGGGTGGCTGAGCGGGATGAGTGGCGGGGGGGGGGTAGACAGGTCTCGACTGCTGCTGGTGGTAGTGATGGTGCTGTTGGTGGTAGTGATGGTGCTGTTGGTGGTAGTGATGGTGCTGCTGGTGGTAGTGATGGTGCTGCTGGTGGTAGTGATGGTGCTGCTGGTGGTGGTGATGGTGCTGTTGGTGGTGATGGTGCTGCTGGTGGTAGTGATGGTGCTGTTGCTGGTAGTGATGGTGCTGTTGGTGGTGATGGTGCTGCTGGTGGTAGTGATGGTGCTGCTGGTGGTGGTGATGGTGCTGCTGGTGGTAGTGATGTGCTGCTGCTGGTAGTGATGGTGCTGTTGCTGGTAGTGATGGTGCTGCTGGTGGTGATGGTGCTGCTGGTGGTAGTGATGGTGCTGCTGGTGGTAGTGATGGTGAAGCTGGTGGTAGTGATGGTGCTGCTGGTGGTGATGGTGCTGCTGCTGGTAGTGATGGTGCTGTTGCTGGTAGTGATGGTGCTGCTGGTGGTGATGGTGCTGCTGGTGGTAGTGATGGTGCTGCTGGTGGTAGTGATGGTGCTGCTGGTGGTAGTGATGGTGCTGCTGGTGGTAGTGATGGTGCAGCTGGTGGTAGTGATGGTGCTGCTGGTGGTAGTGATGGTGCTGCTGGTGGTAGTGATGGTGCTGCTGCTAGTGGTGATGGTGCTGCTGCTGGTAGTGATGGTGCTGCTGGTGGTAGTGATGGTGCTGCTGGTGGTAGTGATGGTGCTGCTGCTGGTGGTGATGGTGCTGCTGCTGGTGGTGATGGTGCTACTGGTGGTAGTGATCGTGCTGCTGGTGGTAGTGATGGTGCTGCTGGTGGTAGTGATGGTGCAGCTGGTGGTAGTGATGGTGCTGCTGGGTGATGGTGCTGCTGCTGGTGTTGATGGTGCTGCTGGTGGTAGTGATGGTGCTGCTGGTGGTGTTGATGGTGCTGCTAGTGGTGGTGATGGTGCTGCTGGTGGTAGTGATGGTGCTGCTGGTGGTGTTGATGGTGCTGCTGGTGGTGTTGATGGTGCTGCTGCTGGTGTTGATGGTGCTGCTGGTGGTAGTGATGGTGCTGCTGGTGGTAGTGATGGTGCTGCTGCTGGTGGTAGTGATGGTGCTGCTGCTGGTGGTAGTGATGGTGCTGCTGGTGGTGGTGATGGTGCTGCTGGTGGTGATGGTGCAGCTGGTGGTAGTGATGGTGCTGCTGGTGGTGATGCTGGTGGTGGTGATGGTGCTGCTGGTGGTAGTGATGGTGCTGCTGGTGGTGATGGTGCTGCTGGTGGTAGTGATGGTGCTGCTGGTGGTGTTGATGGTGCTGCTAGTGGTGGTGATGGTGCTGCTGGTGGTGTTGATGGTGCTGCTGGTGGTGGTGATGGTGCTGCTGGTGGTAGCGATGGTGCTGCTGCTGGTGGTGATGGTGCTGCTGGTGGTAGTGATTGTGCTGCTGGTGGTAGTGATTGTGCTGCTGATGGCCGTGCTGGTGGTGGTGATGACGTTTGTAGTGGTGGTTCAGGTGGTGATTAATGGCAAAAACGGAGCGCGTGAATCTGCAGTTGTGCCCAGGACCCGAGTTCGATTCCCGCTCACGGCCACGAACACCGGTGACGATTATTTTCACCGGGTCCTGGGCATCCCCTAGGGCGATTCGGCATTAAACGAGCACGTGGTGCGGTGTGTCAAAAAAAAATCAGATTTTAGGAAGACAAAGGCGTCCGGGCGTGCCCACACAACCCCCTCGTACGCCACTCCGTTCCTCATTGATTGCTACTCATGAACAGCACTTGCCCCTACAGTCTGTTAAGGTTATACGGGGCCTCTTAATCTTGATAGTGCATAATCTATTTTAAATTCCATTCATACATCCGGCACGTGCATCTTTATTGAGACGTCTCAGCCGGAGGATTCCTCGTGAGATGGCTGCTTTCGTCAACGGCCTTGATCAATCCACTGCTGGATGGAGGCCTCCCCAAGCTCCAACCACCACTACTGCCACCGACACCATCAACACCACCGCCACCATCAATGCCGCCACCACCGCCACTGCCACCACCACCACTACCATCGCAACCACAACCGCCACCGCAATCGCCACCACCACCACAACCACCGCAATCACCACCACCACCGCCACTGCCACCATCACCGCCACCACCACTGCCACCACCACCGCCACCACCACTGCCACCACCACCACCACCACCGCAACCACAACCGCCACCGCAATCGCCACCACCACCACCACAACCACCGCAATCACCACCACCACCGCCACTGCCACCATCACCGCCACCACCACTGCCACCACCACCGCCACCACCATTGCCACCGCCACCACCACCACCGCAACCACCACCGCCACCGCAATCGCAATCGCCACCACCACCGCCACTGCCACCATCACCACCATTGTCACCGCCACCACCACCACCATTGTCACCGCCACCACCACTGCCACCGACAACGCCACCACCACTGCCACCGCCACCGCCACCACTGCCACCACCGCCACCACCGCCACCACTACCACCACCACCACCACCACCGCCACCACCGCCACCACCGCCACTCATTGAACCTTCGCCGCATTAATTCGTTGGAGCGCGATCTGTTACGACGGTGTCCTGACTTTTGGGGGGGGGGGGAGGTGGGGGAAGGGGGGCATGCTCCCCCTCTCCCCCCTCCCCCCTCTCCCCTCCCCCCCACCTACCCTCCCTCCCGCCTACTCCCCGGCACCTGCTCACAGTGAGCGCGCTCCTAATCCGGAACGCGCTCAAGGGTTAAACCTCCTCGCGTGCGCGGGGGGGGGGGGGGGGGCAGTGGTGGTGGCGAGGTGAAGGAAGGGGGGGGGAGGATGGGGGGATGGGGGGGAGGGGGGGTACAGAGAGGCGGGAGCGAGGGGGGGGGGGCCCGGAGGGAGGGCGAGGCGGTCATTCTTCACTTTGGAATATTCTGCTCGAGTGAGATGGAGGAGTTGGTGGTCTATGGATGAAGGTTGGTGGTGGTGGGGGGGGGTGGTAGTGGTGGTGAAGATATTGGTTGGGGGCGCCGGTGGTGGTGGTTGTTATGGTGGTAGTGAGCATAATAATTGGTGGCTGGGGGAGATGGGTAGGTGATTGGCTAGTGGTTGTTGGTGCTGTTAGTGTGTGACAATATTTAATTGATGATTACCAAAGCAAAAAAACAACAAAAATCCATTGAACAATATATTGTTAAAATATCATTATTATTTTTTATCATTATCCACGCAGGGCACTATTTAAACATCTCGCAACGTCGCATCCTCCTAACATTTTCCTCCCTCCCTCCCTCGGGGATGCGTCTGGATTCGTCTCTGGAGCTTCCGTGGATTTATTTTTATTTTTGGGGGTTGTAATTTTTTTTTGGGGTGCAGCATGGAATTCGTATGCACTTTGAAAATGTGCCCCTTGCCTGAGTGCGCCCGCTCGGTCGGGGTCTGCGGTTTCCATGGAACACAGCCTCGGCTCCAGAGGTCACATTTTAATTTTGCTTCTCTTTCCTCTCTCTCTTTCTCTCTCTCTCTCTCCTCTCGCTCTCTCTCTCTCTCTCTTCCTTCATTCATTCATTTCGCCCGGCGAACGATCCGTACGATGCAGAGGCAGCACGTCTCGTTCCGGTACAAAGACAAAGACAAAGCTTCCCCCCTCCCCTACCCCACACCCATCCCCGTATCGCCTCAACAGAGTCTTGAAGGCAACACGTGCCACCACCACCATCATCATCAGCAGCAGCAGCAACAGCAGCAGCAGCAACAGCAGCAGCTAATTAAAGCAAATCATTGTGAATTGTCAGCAACGTCGTCTCCACGAGTACAAAGACAACGATCTCCAGTATAGCCTTCAACGGAGTGTCGGGGCAAGTGCTGCTAGCGAGCAGCATCTACGAACGCGTGGCAATGTTTTACCACACCGCCCCACGTGCACATTTTAAGGCTGAGTCGACCTGCGGGGTGAGCGACAGGAACGGTTCCAAACATTTTCGCTGCTGCTGTTGAGTCCGGAGCGGTTGCCGGGTGCGTTGCGCGGTGCAGCGCTAACCGCTGCGCCACCGCTCCCCAAGGTGTACACAGAAAAGAACGACGCGTACACGGATAGCACAGCAGAGGCCCACGCGACGCGTATGCGAGGCACACACACGCGCACGCGCGCGCGGTGATGTTTATTGTACACATCCCGTCAGCCACACCCACGGCATTCCTTCCCGGAGTTCATCCAGCAGCATCGGTTCAATATGAAGAACCGGTCTCAACGTTCAATGGCCCATCGGCATAGTCAGGCTTGAACCAATACTGCTGGTGAGCTGCAAGATGTTTGTAGACAAGAACGGGTTTCGACATCAGCAGTCAATCCGGATTGAAGGAATCCGTCTGAAATGATGCATTTCCGGGAGGTCGTGTGGCTAATGGGATGTTTACACAAAGAACAACAACGTTTATCGTGTCACGTGGAGCGACGGATATGGGAATGAGGCGAATAGTCTGCTTAATAATTACACGTACCAGATAACCACCACGTCACCACCCAGATTACGACCAGATTATTAGCGTAGCACTCTGATCAGCGACTCACTCACCGACTCACCCACTCACCGACTCACTCACCCACCGAGTCACTCACTCACCGACTCACCCACCCATCCACTCACTCACCGACTCACCCAATCATCCACTCACTCACCGACTCACGCACCGACTCACTCACCGACGTACCCACTCATCCACTCACTCACCGACTCACTGACTCACCGACTCATTCACTCATCCACTCACTCACTCACCGACTCACTCAGCGACTCACTCACCGATTCTCTCACTCATCCACTCACTCACCGACTCACTCACTCACCGACTCACTCACTCACCGACTCACTCACGCACGAACTCACTCACTCACCGACTCACTCACCGACTCACTCACTCACTGACTCACCCACTCATCCACTAACTCACCAAATGCATCCCTGACACTCCGGTCTCGACCCCCAACCTCTCCCTCCCTTTCCCCGGCAGCCCCCCCCCCCCTCTTAGGGGGTGTCGGTGGTGGGGTGGGGGGGGTTACCACCCTCGTGCGGTGATAATGAATGCGGTCACGTGGTGTAAGGGGAGGGGTGGGGCAGGGGGGGGGATGTTTGTTTTAGCGCAATTAAGCGGTGATGGGTCGTGCCAGTTCCTCCGTGAATCCAGTCCCGGGTGGGGGTGGGGGTGAAGAGGGGAGAGGGGGGAGAGGGAGCCGGGTAGGGGGGGGTGTAGAGAGGGGGGGGGGGACGCGCATCAGCTGCTGCGACATCATTTAAAAGTCACACTTACAACTCAAGACGCGGCGAGCTAACAAACAGACACTTAAGACGACCGCGATCACGCGTGGGAAGAGAGAGGTGGAGAGAGAGAGAGTGAAAGAGGGAGAGAGAGAGTGATCACTTCGTGTGCTCGTCTTTGTGACGTCACAATCGACGCGTGATGACGCTCGATCGACTCAGACTCAAAAGTGGCACCCCGATTCGGCGTATAAGCGACGGCGTTGTGGAGGCGAAGGTGTCCACTCCCGTTTTGCCGGTGCTACTCGCTACCGTCATTTCCCCCAAGATGATAAAACCACGAACTAATTACGAACTATTGTTATTTTACCAGGTAAGGCCCACTGAGCTATGAAGTTATTTTACAGCAGCGACCCCCAAATGCCAGCTCGACGCAGTGGCTTAATGTTTAACGCAGCCTTGCGACCCTTTGATTCTCAATCGTTAAATGTTTCTACATATATATAACTAGCTTGACTAGCCGGCTTCGCCCGGGACTTGGATTCACCACGGCCTGCCGCCTTTGTCTCCCCGGTGGCGATGTTGACACACCACACCACTTACTCGCTTTAGGCTGAGTCGACCTAGGGGAGACCCAGGACCGGATCAAATAATCGTCACCGGTGGTGGCCGTGAGCGGGAATCGAACTCGGGTCGCCGGGTTCGTAGCGCAGTGCGCGAATCGCTACGCAGTCCCCCACACACACAGGATAAAGACAAAATCCCCCGTGTAGCCTGTGAGACTGTAGGGGGCAAGTGCTGTTAGCGAGCACCTAAGAAGGCCGGCACGGCACACGAGGGGGTGGGTGGCCAGCACCACGCACGGCCGCCTTTGTCCCCCCCCCCAGTGGCGATGTTCACACAGCAGAGCAGTTACTCGTTTGATGCTGAGTCGACCTAGGGGAGGCCCAGGACCGGTAAAAAATAATCGTCACCGGTGGTGGCCGTGAGCGGGAATCGAACTCGGGTCGCCGGGTTCGTAGCGCGGCGCGCTAACCACTACACTACAATGCGTTACGCTTCCACGTGCGCGGGTCACGTGACAGATTTGACGTCACAGCTCACTTGCCGTGCAAATAAAATATGCATTATTGAACTCCCCCCCCCCCCCCCCCAAAAGTGTATTTTTATAATGTTTGCATGGTGTACAGTCTGGAAAGTACCCACATGGCAAATTTAAAGTTTGTTGCATGTCGGGATGTACGCTAAACATTTTGAACAGACACACGTATTCACAACTTTGCCTTTTATATAAATGGAGATGTTATTAATAAATATATAGGGGGTTTGATGAAACGAAGTAAGTTGTTGCTTAAAGTGCCCGTGGCTCAATTTGTGCTTCGATGATTTGCCATCTGAAAAAACACGTGGTCGTGTCTCGCATCCCCAGGGGGTTCAGCGTGCACCCCGGGTGAAGACGAAGAACCACCGCTCTAAACGCGTGATATTGTTTCCGAAATGTGGAGGGAACAACCTGAGCATCCGGAGAACAGTCCACGCGACTACAGGAAGTGAGACAGAGAGAGAGAGACACGCAAACTCCAAATATACAGCAGCAGGCGTCAGGGTCGGGATCGAACCCACGACCTCCTGTACACCAGGCGAGGTAGTTAACATCTCATAGCCACCGTGATGATGAGAGAGACACGCAAACTTCAAATATACAGCAGCAGGCGTCAGGGTCGCGATCGAACGCACGACCTCCTGTACACCATGCGAGGTAGTTAACATCTCCTAGCCACCGTGATGATGATGAGAGAGAGACGCAAACTCCAAATATACAGCAGCAGGCGTCAGGGTCGGGATCGAACCCACGACCTCCTGCATACCAGGCGAGGTAGTTAACATCTCCTAGCCACCGTGATGATGATGAGAGAGAGACGCAAACTCCAAATATACAGCAGCAGGCGTCAGGGTCAGGATCGAACGCACGACCTCCTGTACACCAGGCGAGGGAGTTAACATCTCCTAGCCACCGTGATGATGATGAGAGAGAGACGCAAACTCCAAATATACAGCAGCAGGCGTCAGGGTCGGGATCGAACCCACGACCTCCTGCATACCAGGCGAGGTAGTTAACATCTCCTAGCCACCGTGATGATGAGAGAGAGACGCAAACTCCAAATATACAGCAGGCGTCAGGTCGGGATCGAACCCACGACCTCCTGTACACCAGGCGAGGGAGTTAACATCTCCTAGCCACAGTGATGATGAGAGAGAGACGCAAACTCCAAATATACAGCAGCAGGCGTCAGGGTCGGGATCGAACCCACGACCCCCTGTACACCAGGCGAGGTAGTTAACATCTCCTAGCCACCGTGATGATGATGAGAGAGACACGCAAACTCCAAATATACAGCAGCAGGCGTCAGGGTCAGGATCGAACCCACGACCTCCTGCATACCAGGCGAGGTAGTTAACATCTCCTAGCCACCGTGATGATGATGAGAGAGACACGCAAACTCCAAATATACAGCAGCGGGCGTCAGGGTCAGGATCGAACCCACGACCTCCTGCATACCAGGCGAGGTAGTTAACATCTCCTAGCCACCGTGATGATGAGAGAGACACGCAAACTCCAAATATACAGCAGGCGTCAGGGTCGGGATCGAACCCACGACCTCTTGCAGACCAGGCGAGGTAGTTAACATCTCCTAGCCACCGTGATGATGAGAGAGAGACGCAAACTCCAAATATACAGCAGGCGTCAGGGTCGTGATCGAACCCACGACCTCCTGTACACCAGGCGAGGTGGTTAACATCTCCTGGCCACCGTGACGCCCATTATGCTACGGCTCCAATGGGGGGAAGATTTGTTTTTGGTGACGTCACATTCGATCGTCATCAGAGGGGTTCAAGGGGCTGAGCTCCAGAAAGTGATCAATGCCTAAGCATTGGCAATTGTAATCGATCTACCATCAACAACGACAACGGATGATCCGGTAAGCAAAGATAAAGATTCCCTCCCCGCATTAGCCGTTTGGGGCAAGTGTTGTTAGCGAGCAGCACCAATGAAGGTCGGCACGGCACACGAGCGGGTGGGTGGCACAACACCACGCCCGGCCGCCTTTGTCTCCCTAGTGGCGAGGTTTTACAGCCCGGCCCATGAGTGGTTCAGCTGTTCGCCACCGGTGTTGGCCGCGAGCGGGATTCGAACTCGGGTCGTCAGGTTCGTAGAGCAGCGCGCTAACAGCTGCGCCACCGCTCCCTTGCACACACGGAGTCTCTCATCACCACCATCATCATCATCTCATCGTCATCCTCATCACCATCATCATCTCATTGTCATCCTCTCATCATCACCATCATCACCATCATCACCATCTCATCGTCATCATCATCACCATCTCATCGTCATCCTCATCATCATCAGCATCTCATCGTCATCATCATCACCATCTCATCGTCATCATCATCACCATCACCATCTCATCATCATCACCATCTCATCGTCATCATCATCACCATCTCATCGTCATCCTCATCATCATCATCTCATCGTCATCATCATCACCATCTCATCGTCATCATCATCACCATCACCATCTCATCATCATCACCATCTCATCGTCATCATCATCACCATCTCATCGTCATCCTCATCATCATCAGCATCTCATCGTCATCATCATCACCATCTCATCGTCATCATCATCACCATCACCATCTCATCATCATCACCATCTCATCGTCATCATCATCACCATCTCATCGTCATCCTCATCATCATCATCTCATCGTCATCATCATCACCATCTCATCGTCATCATCATCACCATCACCATCTCATCATCATCACCATCTCATCGTCATCATCATCACCATCATTATTTCTACTGCGATCCTCATCCACATTCCCCTCGTCCTCATCCTCCGGGGGGTAGTGGAGGAGCGAGAGTGGGAACCTTGAGGAGGAGGAGAGAGAGGAGGAGGAGGTAGAGGAGCAAAGAGGAGCACAGAGGAGGAGAGAGGGGGGGGGGGAGTTGCCAAGGTGGCTTCCCACAGCTACCCTGGACTTAACGCAACGCCGTGACGTCACGCACCCCCCCCCCTCCTAATTCCCCCCCACACCAACCCCCCCTAAACCCCCCCCCCGCCCCCCCGCGGAGCTGCAGTGATTGATGCGCCGTGACGTCACCCGCCCCAGGGCGACGCTCTCCGTTGATTGGTGACGTCACGAGATTAAAGCTGCGACGTCTTAATGAGGGGGGACCCCCCACGTTCAGACCCCCCCACCCCCATACCCCCACACCCCCCCAGGATTTCTAGAAACAGCGGCTGCATGATGACTCATTTATTACAGTTGTTGTTGTGTAGGCTGTGGTTGTTGTTGTTGTTGTCAAGGCTATGGTTGTTGTTGTGTAGGCTGTTGTTGTTGTTGTTGTCAAGGCTATGGATGTTGTTTTCAAGGCTGTGGTTGTTGTTGTGTAGGCTGTGGTTGTTGTTGTTGTCAAGGCTATGGATGTTGTTTTCAAGGCTGTGGTTGTTGTTGTGTAGGCTGTGGTTGTTGTTGTTGTTGTCAAGGCTATGGTTGTTGTTGTGTAGGCTGTGGTTGTTGTTGTTGTCAAGGCTATGGATGTTGTTGTCAAGGCTGTGGTTGTTGTTGTGTAGGCTGTGGTTGTTGTTGTTGTCAAGGCTATGGTTGTTGTTTTCAAGGCTGTGGTTGTTGTTGTTGTCAAGGCTATGGATGTTGTTTTCAAGGCTGTGGTTGTTGTTGTGTAGGCTGTGGTTGTTGTTGTTGTTGTCAAGGCTATGGTTGTTGTTGTGTAGGCTATGGTTGTTGTTGTTGTCAAGGCTATGGTTGTTGTTTTCAAGGCTGTGGTTGTTGTTGTGTAGGCTGTGGTTGTTGTTGTTGTCAAGGCTGTGGTTGTTGTTGTTGTCAAGGCTATGGTTGTTGTTGTGTAGGCTGTGGTTGTTGTTGTTGTTGTCAAGGCTGTGGTTGTTGTTGTGTAGGCTGTGGTTGTTGTTGTTGTCAAGGCTATGGTTGTTGTTGTGTAGGCTGTGGTTGTTGTTGTTGTCAAGGCTATGGATGTTGTTGTCAAGGCTGTGGTTGTTGTTGTGTAGGCTGTGGTTGTTGTTGTTGTTGTCAAGGCTATGGTTGTTGTTTTCAAGGCTATGGTTGTTGTTGTGTAGGCTGTGGTTGTTGTTGTTGTCAAGGTTATGGATGTTGTTGTCAAGGCTGTGGTTGTTGTTGTGTAGGCTGTGGTTGTTGTTGTTGTCAAGGCTATGGTTGTTGTTTTCAAGGCTATGGTTGTTGTTGTGTAGGCTGTGGTTGTTGTTGTTGTCAAGGCTATGGTTGTTGTTTTCAAGGCTGTGGTTGTTGTTGTGTAGGCTGTGGTTGTTGTTGTTGTCAAGGCTATGGTTGTTGTTGTCAAGGCTATGGTTGTTGTTGTTGTGTAGGCTGTGGTTGTTGTTGTCAAGGCTGTGGTTGTTGTTGTGTAGGCTGTGGTTGTTGTTGTTGTCAAGGCTATGGTTGTTGTTGTCAAGGCTGTGGTTGTTGTTGTGTAGGCTGTGGTTGTTGTTGTTGTTGATGTTGTTGTTGTTGTCAAGGCTATGGTTGTTGTTGTCAAGGCTGTGGTTGTTGTTGTGTAGGCTGTGGTTGTTGTTGTATAGGCTGTGGTTGTTGTTGTTGTTGTTGTCAAGGCTATGGTTGTTGTTGTGAAGGCTGCGGTTGGTGTTGGGAAGGATGTGGTTGTTGTTGTTGTGAATGGAGTGATTGTTGTTATGAAGGATGTGGTTGCTGTGAAGGCTGTGGTTGTTGTTGTTGTTGTTGTCAAGGCTATGGATGTTGTTTTCAAGGCTGTGGTTGTTGTTGTGTAGGCTGTGGCTGTTGTTGTTGTTGTCAAGGCTATGGTTGTTGTTGTCAAGGCTGTGGTTGTTGTTGTGTAGGCTGTGGTTGTTGTTGTTGTTGTTGTCAAGGCTATGGTTGTTGTTGTGAAGGCTGCGGTTGGTGTTGGGAAGGATGTGGTTGTTGTTGTTGTTGTGAATGGAGTGATTGTTGTTATGAAGGATGTGGTTGCTGTGAAGGCTGTGGTTGTTGTTGCTGTGGTTGTTGTTTAAGCGCTGGTTGTTGTTGTGAAGGCTGTTGTTGATTCATTGGTTGTGTAACACAGCGTGGAGCGCGTTTCTGCCACAGATCCGCCACTCAAAGTGCCACCATCATGAACAACATTAAAAAGCCAACGTAAATTCACGAATACAAATCATATCCACAAGCCTGGAAAAAGTACCCGAGTTCTATTCCCGCTCACGACCAATAACCCCATCGTGAGAAGTTCCGTGCCGATTTCCGCTCGGCGAACTTCGCACGCGTGGAGAACTTCGCGGGCACGTGGCGATGTCGGGTGGATGAGGGTCCACGAGCCACGCACGTCTGTGGCGTGCAGCGATCCGAGTTCACTCGCCACGGGCCTCGCCACGAACCAAGCCACGAACTCATCATTGCAGCCCATGTCGAGAATCCACAAGCGCGCGTGCCACAGTGGTGGGTGGTGGTGGTTGGTGGTGGTGGTGGTAAAATCGTGGTGGTACCGGTGGTGGTGGTGGCAGAGGTTGGTGGTGGTGATAGTGGCAGTGGTAGCGGTGGTGGCAGCGGTGGTGATGGTGGTGGTGGCTGCTAAGGAGGCGGCTCGTGAAGGACGCTGCTGCTGCTGCTGCTGGGCAGTTGGAGGCAGTCGCCCTCCAGCAACGACGGAGGGCAGAGGAGCGACGCTCACAACAACGAGCGGAGCGAGTTGGCACAGCTGGTGTGTATCTACAGATCATCTCAGCCATCCCATGGCACCGGCAGGGTCTGTCCCGAGACCTCCTCCTGTCAGCGAGCCTTCGACAATTCACGTGGCCTCAACGTGCACCTCAAAGTGCACGTGGCCTGGCACAGTCGCCGTGGTGACGTCACCGTCACGTGGTGGTGGTGGTGGTGGTGGTGATGGTGGCGGTGCTAGGGATGGTGGTAGCGGTGGTTGATGGTCGTGGTGGCGGCTGCTTCGCTGCCACGTGGCAACCCGTAGTCATCCAGGGTTGGTGGATCACAACACGGATGGGCTGTGAAACTCCATTCCCTCGTCAGTGTGAGTTGAGGAGGAGGCCTACCCCCTGCTACAGCAGAAGGCGGTGCATCATACAACATAATGTGGACTCCATGTGTCCCATCTGTATGGGGATAGGGTGTTGCTTCCTCGCAGCCGGTTCTTCTAATATGTAAACACACACACGCACTGAGGAATTAGCTGCTGAAAACATTTTCATATATCGAGGACAGCAGAGCTCGGGCAATTGTTGGTGACCAGCCGAGTTCACAATCATTAAGCATATTCTTGGTTCTTTCGGTAAAGTCACGTAGAAGGGAAACACTAAAATAATAAAAAATATTGTTTTATATTTTTATTATTTTATTATTTTATTGTTTCCCTCCTACGTGACTTTACCGAAAGAACCAAGAATATGAATCCCTGCAGTCACGAAAGCTTTAAATCAAAATCATTAAGCAGTTTGAAGTTAAATCTAAAAACGCGCCTTTTTAAACTGGCTTTTACTTAAGATTATTTTTCCATTGTTATTTTTTTTAAATGCCTTCGATAGTAATTTATTTTGCCATTTTTTTAGTATTGAATTTGCTTTTACCCTTGTTGTGATTTAGCACATTAACAAAGTTTTTGTTTAATTTGTACACAACTTTGAATGGCATCCTTTAGAAATAAAGACTGGATGGATCGATTGAGTTCGATTTCCGCTCACGGGCAACGTCAGCGACGAATATCTGCAACCGCTCCCGGACCTCCCCAAGGTCGACTCAACCTTAAACGAGAACGTACCAGCCTAAAAAAAAAATGTGTCTCTACTCGGGAGACAAAGGCGTCCGGGCGTGGTCGCTGACCACCCATCGGTGCATCGTGCCGGCCTTCAAAGGGCCCTGCTCGCTCACAGCACTTGCACCGAGGCTACATGGTGGAGGGAAGTACCTTCGTCTTTGTTAGTCGGCCGTGGAAACTAACATCTCGTCGTTATGACCCTGACTTCAAAGAAGTAGGAAAGGGAAGGCCGAGGGGAGGGGGGTGAAAGACTGGAGAGAGAGAGAGAGAGATACATAGAGTGGGAAAAGAGCGTGGCGAGATGGGAAGAGACGGAGGAGAGGAAAGAGAGGGAGAGATGGAAGTGGTGGGTAGAGCCAGAGAGGAGATACAGAATCAGAATATTTATATATATACTGGAAGAATCCGATGAGCTATGAAGCTCTTCATGGAGAGAAACGAGAGAGAGAGAAGTGGAAAGATGAAAGGGGAGAAGAGAGAGGGTGGAAGAGGGGGAGAGAGAGAGATGCACCAGTGGTCCCTGTGCTGGGATTCCTCGCCGCTCGTGTCGTTGCGATTCGCGCGCACACACACACAGAGACACACACAGACACACACAGACACAGAGACACACAGAGACACACACAGAGACAGAGACACACAGAGACACACACAGAGACACACACAGACACAGACACACACAGAGACACACACAGACACACACACAGACACAGACACACACACAGACACACACAGACACAGAGACACACAGAGACACACACAGAGACAGAGACACACAGAGACACACACAGAGACACACACAGACACAGTCACACACAGAGACACACACAGACACACACACAGACACAGACACACACACACAGAGACACACACAGACACACACACACAGAGACACACACAGACACACACAGACACACACACAGACACAGACACACACACAGACACACACAGAGACACACACAGAGACACACAGACACAGACACACACAGAGACACACAGACACACACACACACAGACACACACACACAGAGACACACCCAGACACAGACACACACACAGAGACACAACGACACACACACACAGACACACACACACAGACACACACAGAGACAAAACGACACACACACAGACACACAGACACACACACAGAGACACACACACAGACACAACGACACACACACAGAGACACAACGACACACACACACAGGCACGCACACACACACACCTGTTAAAATACAGTGACCCCCCCACCCACCCCCACGAGTGCGGGGGTGGGTGCGGGGGGGGATGGAAAGACGAGGAGGAGGATGAGGAGGTGGTGGTGACGCCGCACGTGGCTGCCCGTAGTCATCCAGCACTGTGAAGTGGAGCAGCAGCGAGGGTGGCACACGGACGGGTTGCGAAACCCCCTTCTCGTGGGTGGGTGGTCGAGGAGGAGCAATACCCCTGGCTCAGCCAGGAGAAGGCGATACAGTGCGGACTCCAGCCATGGGATAGAGCGTTTCCCCCTCGCACGCCAGCCATGGGATAGAGCGTTTCCCCCTCGCACGCGTGGGGTTTATACGGGTGCTCCGGTTTCCTCCCACGCGTGTATAAACGCACGCGCACGTGCGATTATTTGGCTGAACGCGCTTTAATATGCAGAGGACCGCAGAGCTCGGGCAATTGTTGGTTGCGCGCCGGCTCCTGATCACCGCGTGTCTGCTGCTGCTGCTGCCTCCTCGCTTCTCGTCTGTGGTTCCTCCTCCTGGCGCCTCTGAGTTGTCCTCTCTCTGAGTCGTCCACTCTCTCTCTCTGAGTCGTCCTCTTTCTGAGTCGTCCTCTTTCTCTCTGAGTCGTCCTCTCTCCCTCTCGAGTTGTCCTCTCTCTCTGAGTCGTCCTCTCTCTCTCTGAGTCGTCCTCTCTCTGAGTCGTCCTTTTTCTCTCTGAGTCGTCCTCTCTCCCTCTCGAGTTGTCCACTCTCTCTGAGTCGTCCTCTCTCTCTATGAGTCGTCCTCTCTCTTTCTGAGTCGCCCTCTCTCTGAATCGTCCTCTCTCTCTCTGAGTCGCCCTCTCTCTGAGTCGTCCTGTCTATCTCTCTGAGTCGTCCTTTCTCTCTGAGTCGTCCTCTCTCTGAATCGCCCTCTCTCTGAGTCGTCCTCTCTCTCTGAGTCGTCCTCTCTCTGAGTCGTCCTCTCTCTGAGTCGTCCTCTCTCTCTGAGTCGCCCTCTCTCTGAGTCGTCCTCTCTCTCTGAGCCGTCCTCTCTCTCTCTGAGTCTCCCCGCCCCCCCCTATCTCCTTCTCCGCGAGAGCGAGGAAGCGAATACCGCTCAGCAGCAGCGGCAGTAGCGGCGGCGGCGGCGGCGCGTTACGAGTCGAGATGATCATTGCGATCGCGAGTTATTCTGCTGCTGCTACTGCTGCTCCCGCTGCCGCTGCTGCTGCTGTTGCGACTTCTGGGCTTCGGCACAGGTGGCGTGGTGCTGGTGTGGGATGGTTGGGTGATGGGCTGATGGCTCGCTCTGCCGGTGGGCGGTCATGTATCCCTGCCGCTGCTGTGTGTTTTGACAGCTTGGAAGAGGCAGGAGGGGAGGAGGAGATGTTGGGGGGGGGGGGGGGATGGTGGGGGGAGGAGTTGGTGGTGGGGGAGTTGCTATCCGTCTCTCCTCTCTCGCTTCTTGTAACGACTCTGATCACCCCCCCCCCACCCTCCCCTCCTGGCTCACTGAGCGTGAGCGCACGTGCGTGGCTCACCGCAAAGAGTCGCAGGCTCCACAGAGAGGAAACGCAGACTCGGTGCGAATCCGTGTGCGTCTGTGGCTCTCTGTGTGTCTATGGACACCCACCCTCCCCACCCCCTCCTCCTTCCCCTCCGCCACCCCCTCTGTGCCTCTACGAATCTCTGAATGTTTCGACAGCCACTCGTCCGTTCACCCGTGCCCGAGTTTGAACCCGAGCAAGGGGCAGCACGTGTGTGTGTGTGTGTGGGGAGCGGTGGCGCAGTGGTTAGCGCGCAGCGCTGCGCTACGAACCCCACGGGGATGACCCGAGTTCGATTCCGGCACGCGGGCAATCAACACCCGTGGCGATTATCGTGAACCGGTCCTGGGAGACAAAGGCGGCCGGGCGTGGTGCTGGCTACCCACCCCTCCCCGTGCTCCGTCTCTTCATGAATAGCTGCTACTCGCTAACAGCACTTGCCCCAACAGTCTGTTGAGGCTATGCGGGGTCCGGAGGGGGGGGGGGGTCTTTGTCTTTGTGGTGGCCATCATTAGCCTTCAGGGGTGATTGGGGGTCACTGACGAGAAGGGATTTCCACTACCACGGAGGGGGGTGAGGGATATGGGAGGGGGGATGGGGGTAAAGTGAGGGAGGGGGTAATTGGGGGTTATGGTAAAGGAGTGTGTGTGCGTGTATGTGTGTGTATGTGTGTGCCTTGTGGGAGCGGTGGTGTAGCGGTTAGCGCGCTACGCTACGAACCTGGCGACCCGAGTTCGATTCCCGCACACGGCCAAAATCAGTGACGATTACCTGAACCGGTCCTGGGCCTCCTCTAGGTCGACTCAGCCTCAAATGAGTACCTGTTGCGGTGTGTAACAAACATCGCCACTCGCGAGACAAGAGCGGGCGTGCCCCACCTTCAAATGTGCTCGCGAACAGAACTTGTTCCAAAAGTCTGTTAAGGCTACCCGGGGGATCTTTGCCTTTGTGTCTACGTGTGTATGTGTGCGTGTATCGTGTCGGCCTTCATAGGTGCTCGCGAACAACACTTGCCCCAGGCGACTGTCAAAGGCCTTACGGTCAATCTTTGTCTTTGTTTTGCGTGCGTATGTGTGTGTGTGTTTCACTATCTCTCTCTCTCTCACTCTCTCGCACTCATCACTTATCCTAATGAGCTAAGCAAACAAGAGGCCAGGCAATTACACAGGCGGGGCTCAAGGTGAGAAACCTTGCCCCCCCCAACCCCCCATTGCCCCTGCACCCCAACCCCCCTCTATGACCCCCCCCCCCTCTCGCGGTGTGTCCAGTAATGAACTAGCGCGGAATACTGGGGGAGTTGTTTGCGCTCTCGCGCCGATCGCCAAACGCTCCTCTGGTTTGGCGCCTTAAATCAACTAGGGAGATCGGGAGGGGGGGGGGCAGTGTGTGTGTGTGTGTGTTTTGGGGGGGGGCGGGGTGGGTGTGTGGGTTTTGGTGGGTTTTGGTGGTGGCGTGCGGGGCTGTGTCGTGGGAGGGGGGCGGTTAGTAATATGCGTCGAGATTATTTCGATTATGTGTCTGCTATGAATGGCCACGTGATGAGGCCACTTTGGTCGCTTTTGAAAAATAAGTTAAGAGCTCAGCGGCCTTTTGCCTGGTAAGATAAACAAAATAATGTTTAATTTTACTTGTATATTTTTCAGTGATTTGTTAACCTTTACCATAATGTGCGCTCCTGTAGTTTTTTTGTGTGTGCGTGTATTTGTTGTAACGTTCTGACCCCGTGTCTCCTACTGGATGTCTGTGAACAAAAGAGCTTCATAGCTCATCGGATTTCCACCCCGGCTTATTGTTCAATGCTCCGTGAAACGTGGGAAAAAGACACACACGGAAGAGGTGGAGTGTTGTTGTTGTTATGATTAACCAAGGGTGTTTACACAGCAGAGCCTCACTGACTTGCCCCAGTGGCTAGGAGATGTTAACTCCCTCGCCTGGTATGCAGGCGGTCGTGGGTTCGATACCGACTCCTACGCCTGCTGCTGTATATTTGGAGTTTGCGTGTCTCTCTCTCTTTCTCTTCCCGTGGTCGCGTGGATTTTTCTCCGGGTCCTCTGGGTTTCATCCCCCTCCACATTTAGAATCCACGTCACGCGTTTAGACGACTCGGCTGCTATAAATCTTTGCGCGATAAATGTGTCGTTAAACCCGCCACCACCCTACACAGCCAATTAGTAAAGTTAGCCACTTAAATTGTAAAAACGTTTACACTTCGAATATTGTGGATTTACTCTCCAACACGCAACCGGCGTGCTGTACTAGTAAGGAATTTGCACGTTCCGTTGACGTGACAACCCCTTACGAATTGGCTGTCGGGTGGTGGCGGGTTTAACGACACAGCATTTATATCTAACCCGACCCCCCCCCCCCCATCTAGTATGGATAATATTGACCGCGATAGCCTACCATGTGATGGGAAAGTCGCTTCCGAACGAGATTTACGGAGCTCAGCGGTCCTCACTCGGTTAAGTAAACAAACAAAATTCGTTTATAGTTGAGACTCTGAATAACCCCGCACGGGTGGCCAGGTACGGTGCGAGAGAATCCAACGATTACCAGTTCCACTGTGTGTGTGGGTTTAGCCACGTGAGGAGCAGACTACAAAAAGACAAAGATCCCCCGTTTAGCCTTAACAGACTGTAGGGGCAAGTGCTGTTAGCGAGTAAGCACCTACAGTATGGATGAAGGCCGGAACGGTACACGAGGGGGTGGGTGGTAACATCCCTGCAGTGCTTGTGCCAGGCTAGGTACACGCACTCACGACCACAGCGATATTGATGAGATGGTGGTAACATCACTGCAGTGCTTGTGCCAGGCTAGGTACACACACTCACGACCACAGCGATATTGATGAGGATGTGGTCGTGACTTCACTGCAGCGCATGTGCCAAGCTAGGTGCACACACGCACACACACGATCACAGTGAGCTGGACGAGAAGGTGGTGGCGGTGACGTCACTGCAGTGCTTGTGCCAGGCTAGGTGCACACACGCACACACACGATCACAGTGAGCTGGACGAGGAGGTGGTGGCGGTGACGTCACTGCAGTGCTTGTGCCAGGCTAGGTGCACACACTCACCACACATAGACGCACAGGACCACAGGGAAGATTGTGCTTGCTTTTTTGCGGGAGTGGGGGTTGGGTGGGGATTAGGGATTTGGGGGCGGGGTGGGTTGTGGAATGGGGGGGGGGGGTAGGGACAGGGAAAGTAGCAAACAAGGCGCGCGTGAACGTCGCTGTCGAGGGCTCAATTGTGCTGATCCGAAGCGGTCCGACACCTCGACACCTCCTCCCCCTCCTCATCCTCTGCCCGCGAGCGGATCGGACAAGTAAATAAATAATGAATCCACCCGAACGCATTCCCGAACCCCCCGGACTAATCCGCTCCCCCGCTGTCAGCTGTTTGCACTGCATCCACATCCCCCTTCACCCCACCCCTCCATCCCCCTTCACGCCCCCCCCACCATCCCCCTTCACCCCCACCCCCCTGCACCCCACCATCCCCCTTCACGCCCCCCCACCATCCCCCTTCACCCCCACCCCCCTGCACCCCACCCCACCATCCCCCTTCACCCCCACCCCTCCATCACCCTTCACCCCCACCATCCCCCTTCACCCCACCCCCACCATCCCCCTTCACCCCCACCCCTCCATCCCCCTTCACCCCCACCCCTCCATTCCCCTTCACCCCCACCCCTCCATCCCCCTTCACCCCCACCCCTCCATCCCCCTTCACCCCCACCCCTCCATCCCCCTTCACCCCCACCCCACCATCCCCCTTCACCCCACCCCTCCATCCCCCTTCACCCCCACCCCGCATCCTCCAATCACCATCTCACCACCCCAGCACTCTTACAAATCCCCCACTCCCACCCTCTTCATCCACCTCTTTCTCCTGCTCCTCTTCATCCACCTCGTCCTCTTCTCTGTGTCTCCTCCTCCTCCTCCACGTTTCTCCACCGTGGGTGACGATGTTAACGATGTGCGAATCTGAGGCGATGTCTACTGGATGTCTGTGCAAAAAAAAAAGAGCTTCATAGCTCATCGGATTCCTCCAGAGTCTGATTCTGTCTGCTGTGCCAGGCGAATGCGGCTCGGCACGAGGAGGTCGACAGGAGGGAGGATGAGGAGGTAGCAGAGAGGAGGAGGAGGAACCGACGAGGACACGCGTGTTGATCTCAGCATCACCCCCGAGAAAGCGAATCTCACGCACTCATTGCTCGCCCTGTGAAAGACTGTCGGCGACCGTCACAATAACGCGACTGTTAGGTCCACTCAGCCTCAAAATCACTCAGCCTCTAAACAATGGGGGGGGAGGGGGGTGCCTTTGTGTGTGAACTTCATCACTTGGGAAGACAAAGGCGGCCGGGCGTGGTGTTGTCCACACCACCCCCTCTCTGTCGACATTCAAAGGTGCTCCTCGCTTACAGCACTTGACCCGGGCAGTCTCTTAAGACTATACGGGTGATTTTTGGCTCTTCGTCTTTATATATAGCTACTCATCACATATATCAGCAGAGATGTCATCACTCACACCCACCCACAAGACAAAGATCCTCCCTATAGCCTGTAACAGACTGTTGGGGCAAGTGCTGTTAGCGAGCACCTATGAAAGCCGGCACGGCACACACGGGAGTGGGTGGCCAACACCACGCCCGGCCGCCTTTGTCTCCCCAGTGACGATGGTTTTACACACCGCACCAGGTACTCATTTGAGACTGAGTCAACCTAGGGGAGGCCCATGACCGGTTAAAATAATCGTCACTGATGTTAGCCGTGAGCGGGAATCGAACTCGGGTTGCCGGGTTCATAGCGCAGCGTAGCGCTAACCACTACACTACCGCTCCCACACACACACACACTAACCCACACCCACTCACCCTCACTCACTCACCCAAACCCACTCACCCACACCCACTCACCCACACTCACTCACCCACACCCACTCACCCACACTCACTCACCCACACCCACTCACCCACCAACACCCACTCACCCACTCGCCCACCCACACCCACTCACCCACACCCACTCACCCACCCACACCCACTCACCCTCACTCACTTACCCACACGCACCCACCCACACCCACTCACCCACCCACGCACCCACACCCACTCACTCACACCACCAACCCCCATTCACCCACACTCACTCACTCACCCACACCCATTCACCCACCCACCCACAGCCACTCACCCACACTCACACCACCAACCCCCACTCACCCACACTCACTCACCCACCCACAGCCACTCACTCTCACTCACTCACCCACCCACCCACAGCCACTCACCCACACTCACACCACCAACCCCCACTCACCCACACTCACTCACCCACCCACAGCCACTCACCCTCACTCACTCACCCAACCACTCACCCACACCCACTCACCCTCACTCACTCACCCAACCACTCACCACCACCACCGTAACAGTGTCACAGTTGCCTGAGTTTGGCTCCGCTGAGCCTCAGGGGCCATTGGTACGCGCGGGGGTTCGAACAAAACCTCTGGGATTCCGTGAGCACGTGCACAGCGATGTGGAACCTAGCCCCCCCCCATCCCCCCCATTATTCCCCCCCCCCAACCCCCTCCCATCTCCCCCATACCCCCCCCCCCCGCCTCCTACTCCTCCTCCCCCGTGTGTCGGCTATCCGTGACTTGTCACTCACGGCGCGGTTGTGGGCTTTACGCTGCGCGCTGACTCCAGCACGCTGAGAAGTGGGGGAGACCGTGGCGGGTAAAGCAGATTAAGGGACGGCAGAGATAAGGGGAGAAGCGGGCGGGGGGGAGGGAGGGGCTGACTTCCCCCCCTACCCCCATCACACCACCCCCCCCCCCCCCATAATTATTCATAAACAACTGCTACAACAAACACATCACGCGTGCACGCAGGCACACAAATATCTCTGCCTTGCCGTGAAGCCCTTGACAGGCTTTTGTGGGGCAAGTGCTGTTCGCGAGTAGCAGCTATTCATGAAGAAACGGAGCACGAGGGGGTGGGTGAACAGCACCAAGCCCGGCGGCCTTTGGCTACCCAGTGGCGATGTTTGTAGACGCGCGGACCGGGTACACGTTTGAGGCTGAGTCGACCTAGTGGGTGGCCCAGGACCGGTTCAAATATTCGCCCTATTTTGTGGGCGGGGACTCGAACTGCAGGGGCCGGGTTCATAGCGCAGCGCGCTCACTAACACGCACACTCACTCACTTGCACACTCACTTGCACACTCACTCAGTTGTACACTCACTCACTTGCACACTCACTCACTTGCACACTCACTCAGTTGCACACTCACTCAGTTGCACACTCGCTCAGTTGCAGACTCGCTCACTTGCACACTCACTCACTTGCACACACACACACAAAGACAACGATACCCCGTATAGCCTGAACAGACTGTTGGGGCAATTGCTGTTAGCGAGTAGCACCTATGAATGCCGGCACGGTACACGAGGGTTGTGGGTGGTCAACACCACGCCCGGCCGCCTTTGTCTCTCCAGTGGCGATGTTTTTACACACCGCACCAGGTAGTCATTCGAGGCTGAGTCGACCTAGGGGAGGCCCAGTACCGGTGCAGATAATCGTCACCGGTGTTGGACGAGAGCGGGAATCGAACTCGGGTGGCCGGGCTTGTAGCGCAGCGTAGCGCTAACCGCTACACCACCGCTCCCCACACACACCCACGCACACATACGCGCGAACATATTGCGCACACACGCACGCACACACGGGCACATGGTCGCACTCACGTGTCCGTGTTCGCACCTCGGTGGTAATGCAGATGCGGTTGTGTTTTCAGCTCACAGGGTCTCGCAGATGGGGCCCACACACACACACAGAAACAAACACACACACACGGAAACGCAAATAGACAGAGTAATACACAACATTCATTCACACACAACACACAGAAAACACACGCAGACAGAGTGATACACAAAGCTCATTCACACACAACACACAGAAAACACACACAGACAGAGTGATACACAAAGCTCATTCACACACACAGAAACACACACACGCAGAAACACACAGACCGCGTCATACACAACACTCATTCATACACACAGACATACATAAACACACAGACGAATACACAACACTCATTCGTACACACAAGACAGAAACAAACACAGACAGACAGAGAAATAGACAAAACTCATTCACGAACAACAACAACAACAACAACTCCCATTCGCCACAAAGTGGCGGTGACGTCACCAATGCACTCGTGCCAGGCTGGGTGCACTTTGAGGCCACGTGAAGTGTCGAAAGCCCGCTGGCAGGAGGTCAGGGAACAGACCCTGAATGTGCCACGGGTTGACTGACTTGGACGACTGGCCGATGCACCACCTGTGCTCCCCACTGTGCCAACTCTCTGCGTTTTAGTCGGCCGTTCGCTCCGCTCGTTGTTGTGAGCGTCGCTCCTCTGCCCTCCGTTGTTGCTGAAGGGCGACTGCCTCCAACTGCCCAGCATCAGCAGCAGCGTCCTTCACGAGCCTCCTCCACAGAGGCCAATTTTGACACCGCTGGTACCGGTCATCGGCAAAGTCCACTCAACTCTGCCGGCCATCTGTGAAAAAATACTTTTATAGCTCATCGGATTCCTCCAGTATGAAACATTTTCTGATCCTGAACTCCAGATCCAGCGACCACATTAGTCCATCCCTTCTAGAGTCCGTGTCGCGCAACCATCTATGCGACCAAACAGAAGCTACTTGGGGCATGCGTGTGCACGTGCGCGTGGTGTTGGCCACCCTGCCGGCCTTCACAGGTGCTACTCGCTAACAGCACTTGCCCCAACAGTCTGTTACAGGCTACGCGGGGGATCTTTGTCTTTGCTGCGCGTGCGTGAGTGACTGTGCGCGAGACCGCGGCGGCGCGCGTGGGTACCGCTGTGCGCGCATCTGTGCGCGAGCGTAAAAAGAGAGAGAGAGAGAAGGAGAGGGCGGGAGAGATCAAGAAAGAGAGAGAGAGTGAGTGTGAGAGAGTGTGAGAGAGAGTGTGAGTGTGTGAGAGAGTGAGTGTGTGTGAGAGTGTGAGTGTGTGTGAGAGAGAGAGAGTGTGTGAGTGCGTGTGAGAGAGTGAGTGTGTGTGATAGTGTGTGAGTATGTGTGTGTGAGAGAGTGTGTGAGTGTGTGTGAGAGAGTGTGAGTGTGTGAGTGTGTGTGAGAGTGTGAGTGTGTGTGAGAGAGAGTGTGAGTGTGTGAGAGAGTGAGTGTGTGAGTGTGTGTGAGAGAGTGTGTGTGTGAGAGAGTGTGAGTGTGTGAGTGTGTGTGAGAGTGTGAGTGTGTGTGAGAGAGAGTGTGAGTGTGTGAGAGAGTGTGTGTGTGTGTGAGTGTGAGAGAGAGAGAGTGTGAGTGAGTGTGAGTGTGTGTGAGAGTGGGGAGTGGTGGTGTAGCGGTTAGCGCGCTGCGCTATGAACGCGGCGAACCGGGTTCGATTCCCGCTCACGGCCAACACCAGTGACGATTATCAGAACGGGTACTGGGCCTCCCCTAGGTCGACTCAGCCTCAAATGAGTACCTGGTGCGGTGTGTTAACATCGCCACTGGGGAGACAAAGGCGGCCGGGCGTGGAAGGGGGGGGTGGTGTGGCCACGTGTGTGTCATCATCACGACCGTCCTGTGGAAGGATGCCCTGGTGCCCCCCCCCAACTTTATTTAAAGATGAGGTGCCGCACAGACTGTAACAGCTTACGGGTGGCATTTTTCTCATCGGCGTGAGGCCGGAAAAGGTCCTGGCGAGGATTATTCAACGTCGCCTTGCAAGGAGAGGCTTGCGAAGCCCCGATGTGGATTGAAAGCCGGGTCAGTCCGGTACGGATTACATATTCTCTGTCCGTCTGCCACAGCAGAGGCGTAAGGAATTTCAACGGGACTTACATCTCTGCTCTGTTGACCTGGTCAGGGCCTATGATGTCATCAATAGACCAGGGGTTTTTGGGGTGATTCTTCGTGCTTTCGGGGTCCCTGACCCTCGGCTCAGGATCATTAATGGCCTTCATGATGGTGGTCGGGCCCGGGTAAAGCTCCGTGACCGGGAGTCAAAGTAATTCCCTGCTCACCTTGGGTACGATTGGACGAGTGGTTGAGTGAGTGCACGTGTGATTGGGTGAGTGAGTTGGTGAGTGTGTGGGTGGGTGAGTGCGTCAGTGTCCGTGTGATTGTTTGAGTGAGTGTGTGGGTAAGTGTGTGAGTGTGTGAGTGAGTGGGTGGATGGGTGAGTGCGTGAGTGTACGTGTGATTGGGTGAGTGGGTGAGTGAGTGAGTGGGTGAGTGAGTGGGTGGGTGAGTGGGTGAATGGGTGAGTATACATGTGATTTGGTGAGTGAGTGGGTGGATGGGTGAGTGCGTGAGCGTACGTGTGATTGGGTGAGTGAATGGGTGTTAGTGGGTGATCGAGTCACTTTGGGGTGTGACAGAGACGTCCTCTGGCCCCTACACTATTTAACATCTCTTTTGACCACGGAGTTCGAGAAACTTTCGAGGCCGTGCCAGATGAATTCCCCAACACGTGCAGCAGAGGCTGATCGATGCCTGGATGTAGCCAATGGAAAGTCAAAGTGATTGACATTGCTCATCTCGTGTATATCAAACCCTGTGCAGGCGATGGAAATTCCACATTCCTATGGCGTGGGCCGAGTAGAGTCATAAAGCCGAACCTCCCGACAAAGTGGCGCTCCTCTGAACTAGGATTTGATATCGCAACCTGCCGATTGATGGGAAATTCAAAGGTGAGGCAGACATTGGGAGATTTATTCCAAAAGGGATAGAGGAGAGAGGCTAAGAGCATATAAAGCATAGAGAGACAGAGAAACACAGAGAGAGACAGAGACACACAGAGAGAGACACGGAGAGAGAGACAGAGAGACACAGAGAGAGAGACACACACACAGAGAAACACCGAGAGAGACACAGAGAGAGAGAGACAGAGGGACACAGAGAGAGAGACACCGAGAGAGAGCCATAGAGAGACACACAGAGAGAGAAAGAAAGACAGAGAAACACAGAGAGAGAAAGACAGAGAGACACACAGAGACAGAGACACACACAGAGAGACACACACAGAGAGACACAGAGAGAGAGACACGGAGAGAGAGAGAGACAGAGAGACACAGAGAGAGACACACACAGAGAGACACCGAGAGAGACACAGAGAGAGAGAGAGACAGAGGGACACAGAGAGAGACACCGAGAGAGAGCCACAGAGAGACACAGAGAGAGAGACAGAGAGACACACACAGAGAGACACACACACAGAGACAAGGGCTTGCGCAGGAGCGGCGAGAAGGGGCGAAGCGTGCGCTCCGATTGTGTGCGAGAGAGAGAGGGGGGGAGCGAACGAGTGTTTAAGTGAGAGCGGATAGTAGAATGGGAGAGGTTACGGGGAGAGTGAAGGGAGAGTGGTGGGGAGAGTGGTGGTGGGGGGGAGCCTCTTGTCCATCAATAGCGCGAAGCTTGTTAGGGTCCGGTCCAAGCGCGGGTCCCTGTTGACAGGGTGACCCCTGTGTGCGGACTCAATCAATGCCTGTTTATCACGAGAGTGTGTGTGTGGGTTAGTGTGTGAGTCTGTGTGTGTGTGTGGGTTAGTGTGTGGGTCTGTGTGTGTGTGTGTGCGTCAGTGTGCGGCTCTGTGTGTGTGGGTTAGTGTGTGGGTCTGTGTGTGTGGGTCAGTGTGTGGGTCTGTGTGTGTGTGGATCTGTGTGTGTGTGGGTCAGTGTGTGGCTCTGTGTGTGTGGGTTAGTGTGTGGGTCTGTGTGTGTGTGGGTCAGTGTGTGGCTCTGTGTGTGTGGGTTAGTGTGTGGGTCTCTGTGTGTGTGGGTCTGTGTGTGTGCGTGTGTGGGTCAGTGTGTGGGTCTCTGTGTGTGTGGGTCTCTGTGTGTGTGGATCAGTGTGTGGGTCTGTGTGTGTGTGGATCTGTGTGTGTGTGGGTCAGTGTGTGGCTCTGTGTGTGTGGGTTAGTGTGTGGGTCTGTGTGTGTGTGGGTCAGTGTGTGGCTCAGTGTGTGTGGGTTAGTGTGTGCGTCTCCATGTGTGTGGGTCTGTGTGTGTGCGTGTGTGGGTCATTGTGTGGGTCTCTGTGTGTGTGGGTCTCTGTGTGTGTGGATCAGTGTGTGTGGGTCTCTGTGTGTGTGGATCAGTGTGTGTGGGTCTCTGTGTGTGTGGATCAGTGTGTGCGTCTCTGTGTGTGTGGGTCTGTGTGTGTGCGTGTGTGGGTCAGTGTGTGGGTCTCTGTGTGTGTGGGTCTCTGTGTGTGTGGATCAGTGTGTGGGTCTGTGTGTGTGTGGATCTGTGTGTGTGTGGATCTGTGTGTGTGTGGGTCAGTGTGTGGCTCTGTGTGTGTGGGTTAGTGTGTGGGTCTGTGTGTGTGTGGGTCAGTGTGTGGCTCTGTGTGTGTGGGTTAGTGTGTGCGTCTCTGTGTGTGTGGGTCTGTGTGTGTGCGTGTGTGGGTCAGTGTGTGGGTCTCTGTGTGTGTGGGTCTCTGTGTGTGTGGGTCTCTGTGTGTGTGTGGATCAGTGCGTGCTGTTCCGGCATGCATAGGTGCTACTCGCTAATAGCGTTTGCCCCAACAGTCTGTTAAAGGCTATCCGGGGGATCTTTGTCTGTGTGTCTACAGGTTTGTGTGCGTGTGAGGGGGGGCGTATGTGTGTTTGTATGGTTTGTGTGTGTGTCTGTGTGTGGTTTGTATGGCTTGTGTCTCTGTGTGGTTTGTATGGGTTGTGTGCGTGTCTGTGTGTGGTTTTTATGGGTTGTGTGTTTGTGTGGTTTGTATGGATTGTGTGTGTGTCTGTGTGTGGTGTGTATGGGTTTTGTGTGTCTGTGTGTGGTTTGTATGGATTGTATGTGTGTGTGTGGATTGTATGGGTTTTGTGTGTGTGTGTGGATTGTATGGGTTGTGTGTGTGATTTGTATGGGTTGTGTGTGTGTGGTTTGTATGGGTTGTGTGTGTGTCTGTGTGTGGTTTGTATGGGTTATGTGTGTGTGTGGTTTGTATGGGTTGTGTGTGTGTGTCTGTGTGTGGTCTGTATCGGTTGTGTCTGTGTGGTTTGTATGGGTTGTGTGGTGCTGGCCACCTACCTCTTCGTGTACCGTTCCAGCCTTCATAGGTGCTCGTCCGGCACCTCCTCGTGGTGCCAGATGGCAACGTTGTGGTTGTCAGTGCCGTGGGGGAAGGGCCAATTTAGATTGGCCCTTGTCCTTCATGCGTTTGTAACCACCACAGCGGCCAAATGTGGGCTCTGGACGGGTTCGAGGGGCTGGTAACCCCTCCATCTTCAATTAACTACCACTAAACTACGAGGTAAAAAATGTGTTAAGCGTGTGCCGGAGGCACCGGGGGACAGGCGTCTATGACGTCTCCTGGCAAAAACCCCATTTGGCGGAGCCAGGAGACTGAATCCTTACCCTCGGGGCTCCTCCAGAAACAACAAAAAGCCACTACGGATGGCCACGTGGAATGTTCGAACGCTTACTGCAGAGGAGAGGCTGCCACTCTTCTGTCGGGAGCTGGACCGGTATCGCCTGGATCTCTGTGGTATTCAGGAGGTCCGGTGGACCGGCTCTGGCTCCTGCCACCATGAGGGGTGGACACTCCTCTACTCGGGGCAGGAGACTGCCAAACAACAGGGAGTGGCTCTTCTTCTGAACAAAAGAATGTAGGAGGCGTAGGAGATTGGCGGTGAGGTGTGGGAAGCTGTAAGCCCCAGGCTACTTTGGGCTCGCCTTCCCATCAACCAGAGATGAGGAGTGGTGGTCATGGTTACTTATACCCCACCGAAGACGAAAATCTGTAGAGGGATGCAGGCAAGGCCGATGAGTCAGATGCCTTCTATGACCTGCTGTCACAGATGCTGGCTAAAGTGGCCCCTCAGGATAGAGAAATCTTGTTGGGTGACTTTAATGCCCGAGTTGGTTATGATGTTGGCACCTGGTCTGGAGTGATTAAAAGACATGGGCCTGGTCAGCTCAATAACAACGGTAGGAGGCTGCTAGATTTTTGTGCAGCCCATGGGCTTGTAATTACCAACACGCTGTTCTGGCATCGGCGCATCCACACAACATCATGGATGCATGCCGGATCCAAGCAAGAACATCTGCTGGACTACATAGTAACGGAACAGCGGATGCGGGCCCATGTCCTTAACACCACGACCTACCGTGGAGCTGATCTGCCCACTGACCATTGACTTCTCATCTGTAAGATGTGCCTGCTATTCTTCCACTTCGGTGGTGGGTGTAAACCCAGGATCTCATTCAAACCCATCGAGGCATGGTCTCAGCTAGCTGATAAAAGTTGCAAGCGAGAATTTCATCATCGCTTGCGGCTGGGGTTGGCATCGTCCCCCACTCCTCCTGATGTCAAGGGGAAATGGGCGAGGTTTAGGACTGTTGCTCATGCAGCTGCAATGGCTGCTTTGGGTACGCGGTCCAGACCTCCCCAGAGACCCTGGCTGACAGAGGAGGTGTTCAGACTGGCTGAGAAAAAGCGACAGGCCCACTCTCATCGTCTACAGCATCTCATGTCAGAGAATGAGGAGGCTTACCACATGCCTTCGTTTAGAGGTCCGGAGAGCCGTGAGGCACTGCAAGAATGGTTGGTGGTTGCGGGTTGCTGAGGAGAAGAGTCTGCCTCAATGTCCCGTGATCACAAATCGCTCTTTAATTCCATAAAAAGTAACCTGCAGCGTCACACCTATTACCATCATTAGGGAAAAGAACGGTGATCCAATCTCCGACCCCCAGGAACAGGTGTACAGATTTGTTGAGCATTTCTGTGAGGTTCTGGGGGAGGGGAAATCCCTCAGCCTGGAAACATCGTGGGACAAAGTGGGGATGCTCCTGCTGAGGCTGCGGTGCCTCAAATATTGGAAGAAGTCACCCCCTGTGAGTGGCTGGCTGAGGTGCCATCTGTTGAGGAAGTACTGAAGGTGATCCGGAGTCTGAGACCAGGAAAGGCTCTGGGCAGAGATAATCTTCCAAGCGAAATGCTGAGGGAGGGTGGCTTTGTGCACAGACTGCCCTGCATGACATCATAACAATAGTCTGGACCACTGGATGGGTTCTGCAGGAACAACTACAGGGGCATCTCACTCCTCAATGTGGCAGAAATGTCCTGGCAAGGACTATTCAACATCGCATTTCCAGGACGTTGAGGAGACGCTTGCAGAGCCCCAATGTGGTTTCAGGAAAGGGCAGTCCTGTACAGATGCCATATTTTTTGTCCGTCTGCTACAGCAGAGATATAGGGAATTCTAACAAGACCTACATGGTCAATGGCTATGAAACCATCAGTAGGCCTGTGCTCTGGGTTATTCTTTGTGCTTTCCGAGTCCCTGATCCGCTGCTCACGATCATTAAGGACCTACATGATGGTGAGCAGGCCCGGGTAAAACTACGTGGCCCGGAGTCGGAGCCATTCCCAGTTTACTTTGGGGTGCGACAGGGATGTCCTCTGGCTCACACACTATTTAACGTCTATTTCGACCACGTAGTTCGTGAAGCCTTCAATAGCTGTACCGGAGGAATTTCCATCTGGTACAGATACAATGAGAGGCTGATCGATGCCCGGGTGAGGTCAAGGGATTGCTCCCTATTGCTCAACCATGTCACGTATGCTGATGATCTGGTAATTGCTGATCACTCAGAGGAGGAGTTAGAGGGGCTGCTACTGAGCCTGGAGCTTGTCACTAAGAGGTGGGGGCTTACCATCAGCCACACCAAAACTAAGCACCTGCCTGGGTATTTTGAACCATCGGACACTCCTCCACCACAACTCCCAATTGGTGATAGGGCTGTTGTGGAGAGAGTAGAGAGTTTCCCATACCTGGGCAGTGTGCTCATGACCAGTTCCGGTTTAACAGCAGATGTCTCACTCCGAATCAGTCGAGCGGCAATATCTTTTCATCAGTTGCGTAACGCTGTGTGGAAGCTACCTTGTCTGTCGCTCCGCACGAAGCTTTGGATCTTCTCGGCCACAGTCATTCCTCCCTTCTCTACGCTTGTCAAACGTGGACCTCCCTAATGGGAACATTTTCGCCGGTTAGAAACATTTAGGCTGGCCTGCCTACGATCCATCCTGGGTTTAACCAGGCTGGATTGTGTGAGAAGCTCACAAATTCTTGAAAGATCTGGACAAAGTCCCATCGGGGAGCTCCTCCGGCAGGCAAGGCTGCGATGGCTAGGTCATGTTGCCCGCATCCTCAGCCACCGCATGCCGAAACAGCTTTTGTTCGGCCGGATCGAGGGGGCTAAACGGGCGCAGCACGGGCTAGAGAAGAGATGGAGTGATGTGCTACAGGAGGACGTGGAGCTGAGTGGACTTGCCGATGACTGGTACAAGTGGTGTCAAGATCCGCCTCTGCGGAGGAGGCTCGTGGAGGACGCTGCTGTTACTGGGCAGTTGGAGGCAGTCGCCCTCCAACAACAACGGAGGGCGGAGGAACGACGCTCACAACAACGAGCGGAGTGCCGGGTGGCTAAAGCACAGCAAGTTGGCACAGTAGGGGGCACAGGTGGTGCATCAGCCACTCATCTCAGTCAGTCGACCCGTGGCACCTGGGTCTGCCCGTGACCTCCTACCAGCGGGCGTTCGACACTTTACGTGGCCTCAACGTGCACATAGCCTGGCACAAGCGTCGTGGTGACGTCACCGCCACTTAGTGGCGAATGGCGGTTGTTGTTGTGGTGCGTGTGGGTCGTGTGTGTGTGTGTGGTATGTATGGGTTGTGTGTGTGTGTGTGGTTTGTATGGGTTGTGTGTGTGTGGTATGTTTGGATTGTGTGTGTGTGTTATGTTTGGGTTGTGTGTAAGGTTTGTATGGGTCGTGTGTGTGTGTGGTTTGTATGGGTTGTGTGTGTGGATTGTATGGGTTGTGTGTGCGTGTGGTATGTATGGGTTGTGTGTGGTTTGTATGGGTCGTGTGTGTGTGTGTGTGGTATGTATGGGTTGTGTGTGTGTGTTATGTATGGGTTGTGTGTAAGGTTTGTATGGGTCGTGTGTGCGTGGTTTGTATGGGTTGTGTGTGTGGTTTGTATGGGTTGTGTGTGCGTGTGGTATGTATGGGTTGTGTGTGGTTTTTTTGGGTCGTGTGTGTGTGTGTGTGGTATGTAAGGGTTGTGTGTGTGTTTTGAATGGGTTGTGTGTGTTTGTGTGGTTTGCATGGGATGTGTGTGCGTGTGGTATGTTTGGGTTGTGTGTGTGTGCGCTATGTATGGGTTGTGTGTAAGGTTTGTATGGGTCGTGTGTGTGTGGTTTGTATGGGTCGTGTGTGTGTGGTTTGCATGGGTCGTGTGTGTGAGAGGTTTGCATTGGTTGTGTGTGTGTCTGTGTGTGGTTTGCATGGGTGTGTTTGTATGTGTCTGTTTCTTTATACGCTTGATGTTTCGTGTTCACACGTGTGTGGGTTTGTGCGTGGGGTTCCAAGTACGCGTGCATGTTAGTGGGGAGCGGTGGGGCAGTGGTCAGAGCGCTTCGCTACGAACACGGCGACTCAAATTCGATTCGCACTCACGGCCACCAACACCAATGACGAATATCTCGCCTAGGTCGACTCAGACTCAAATGAATACCTGGTGCGGTGTGTAACAAAACATCACCAGTTGGGAGACAAAGGCGGCCGGGCGTGGTCCTAGCCCACCCACCCCCTCGTGCGCGGTTACGGCTTTCAAAGGTGCTGTTCGCGAACAGCACTTGCCCCAAGTGTCCTGTGTGGGTTACACGGGGGATCTTTTCCTTTTGTATAATCTTGGTGCAGAGCGAGTGCACGAGTCACTGTTTTGCATATCAATGGGCTCTGAAGAGCACCGGCAGCACTTATCACGAACTCACTCTTCACTCATTCATTAATTCCTTCATAATACTTCATTCAATCGCAGGTGAGTGCTCAGTGAGACCAAACAGTCACGCGTTGACTCGGTTCAACCAGACACCGACTGCGTCGTCTCAACCACCACCATTAAAACCACCACGCTGTGTTCAACAACCACCACCACCACTACCACACTGTGTTCAACCACCACGCTGTGTTCAACAACCACCACCACCACCGCCACCACCACGTTGTGATGGCTTCTCTTCCATGTCTGTGGATCGGGGCCAACTCTCGAACTGGAATCCTCAGCAAGCCCCGTGGCTCGATGCTGGCCCCTCGCTGGTGCCAGCCCTCACCTCAATGTCGTCGCGATCAACTCCCAGGGGTTGTTTTGGGTCATTGGCGCTGACCAATTGTGTCGTGGGGGTCGTAGCCGCAGCAGCAGCAGCAGCAGCAGCGGTAGATGAGTGACACGGAGGCGGCTGGCCGCCGGCGAGCAGAGCGCTCGGGGGGGGGGGGGTGTGTGGGGGGCAGCCGATAGAGCGGCCTCTGGGTGGAGGAAGACCCTCCCCGCCAAGCAGGGGGCGAGAGCGAGCGCTTTCAGGGCTGCGCCTTTGCACCATCGGCTGCGGTTTGCGCGATGCGTCTCGCGAAGCCGGCTGGCTCCAGGCTCGGGGAGTTTCCGGGGGTTCGGGAGTGGAGCAGGCGCGTGCGCCTGCGAGGAACCCGTGAATCGAGGCGCGACTGATGAACACCCATTAGGCTTCCTCGCAGCTAATTACCGCTAATTGTTAATTAAATGGCGAGTGGAGCGGTGGCGCCGCGGTTGTGTGTGTGTGGGGGGGGGGGGGGAGCGCTGTGCCACTAGCCCGGCCTGCGACATTGGAGGTCGACGATCCGGCGACACGACTGACATCAGTGGGCGAGCGTGCGTACCCGTGTGAATGTACCATCGTGTGTCTGTGTCTCTATATGTGCGTGTGTGTGTGTGGGGAGCGGTGGTGTAGCGGTTAGCGCTACGCTGCGCTACGAACCTGGCGACCCGAGTTCGATTCCCGCTCACGGCCAACACCGGTAACGATTATCTGAACCGGTACCTGGGCCTCCCCTAGGTCGACTCAGCCCCAAATGAGTACCCGGTGCGATGTGTAAACATCGCCACTGGGGAGACAAAGGCGGCCGGGCGTGGTGCTGGCCACCCACCGTCTCGTGTGCCGTGCCGGCCTTCATAGGTGCTCGCTAACAGCACTTGCCCCTACAGTCTGTTAAGGCTATACGGGGAATCTTTGTGTATATGCGTGGTGAGTGGTTTCAGAATTGATACTGGGCCTCTCTTGGGTCCACTCAGCCTTAAATCGGTACTAACTCATTACGTTCGGCATTATGAACGCTTGTCCCTGTCAGATGTCCCTTGTCATTCTTTTGTCGCTACTACCATGGTTACCGTTGCTGTGTTGAGGACTCGGTCTGTACCAGACACCATTCTGTGTCGTCTCATCCACCACCACTACCACCAGCAACACTGTGTTCCACCTCCACCACATTCATCACACCGTAGTTCACAGTAACAACACACTCACCCCAGCACTCTCTCACACACTCACTCACCCGTTCACCTACTCACCCAGTTACTAACCCACTCACTCAATCACTCATCCACTCACTCAATAACCCACTCACTCACACACTCACTCACCCGTTCACCTATCCACTCAGTTACTACGTCACTCATCCGCTCGCTCACTCACCCACTCGCCCACCCACTCAGCCACCCACTCAATCACTCACTCACCCACCCACTCACCCACTCATTCATCCACTCACTCACTCAACCACCGACTCGCCCACTCACCTGCCCACGCACTCACTCACCCACTCGCCCACCCACTCACCCACCCACTCGGTCATCCACTCACTCACTCAACCACTCACTCACCCACTCACCTACCCACGCACTCACTCACTCGCCCACCCACTCACCCACCCACTTACTCAACCACTCACTCGCTCACTCAACCACCCACTCACCCACTCACTCACTCAACTACCCACTCACCCACCCACTCACTCATCCACTCCCTCACTCAACCACTCACTCACTCACTCGCCCACCCATTCACCCACCCACTTACTCAACCACTCACTCACTCACTCAACCACCCACTTACCCACCCACTCACTCATCCACATCACTCACTCAACCACCCACTCACCCACCCATTCACCCACCCACTCAGTCATCCACTCACTCACTCAGCCACTCACTCACCCACTCACCTACCCACGCACTCACTCACTCGCCCACCCACTCACCCACCCACTTACTCAACCACTCACTCGCTCACTCAACCACCCACTCACCCACTCACTCACTCAACCACCCACTCACCCACCCACTCACTCATCCACTCACTCACTCACTCAACCACTCACTCACTCACTCGTCCACCCACTCACCCACCCACTTACTCAACCACTCGCTCACTCAACCACCCACTCACCCACTCACTCACTCAACTACCCACTCACCCACCCACTCACTCATCCACTCACTCACTCAACCACTCACTCACTCATCCACTCACTCACTCAACCACTCACTCAACCACCCACTCACCCACCCACTCACTCATCCACCCACTCACTCACCCACTCACCACACAGGAGGTCACCTCACTTCTCTCTGTGCTCCATTTCTGAATTCCCTCCTCCCACCATCACCACCATCACCACTATCGCCACAATCGTCTATTCGCTCCCAAGCTCTTACAACGACAACAACAATAATAACTTCACTCAGTCAAATAAAATTGTGACTCATCGATTGCAACTTCGATAACAGTGCTGATTGTTGCTGGCCGTTTGTCGTGTTAAAATAAACGCTTTTGGGCCATCAGCCTATTTTATTTCGAGACTGGGACTATCCATCAGCATGCGTCTCAGCAAAAGTCTGTGCCGGGATTCCGCCACCTGGGGTCTCATCAGCAGTCAGGCTGCTTTAACAAAGGCTGCTCGGGTCATTAGACGTCATTGGCGGGACTTCACCTCGCAGCAGCGAGCCCGACTCTGCTGATGAGACACTGCATATCGAAACCAGTTCTTGTCCATAAACATCTGACAGTTCACCAGCATTGATTCAAGCAAACCCGACTCTGCTGATGAGACACTGCATATCGAAACCGGTAGAGGGTGTTTGGACTGTGTAGTTGAATCCATGCTGATTGTAACCACGAACTCCCACACGGAAAGGCCGCGTGCTTGTGTGTGTGTGCGTGTGTGTGCGTGTGTGCGTGCGTGTGCGTGTGTGTGCGTGTGTGTGTGTGCGTGTGTGCGTGTGTGTGTGTGTGCGTGTGCTGATGGAATGTATAAAATATTATCGACATATTTTTGTTGTTGTTGTATGTGGAGGTATAGCAATGCTACGGATGAAGGGATACAAATGCGGCCGGACGTGGGGGTCCCCCTCTACCGCCCCCCAACATGAACCCCCTCTCTCTTCCCACGCTGAACAAATGTCCGCACCTGGCTCTCTGTTATTTGGGAATCTTTTGTGAGTCCAAAGGCATGGGTCGGTGGGATAGAGTGGGGGGGGTGAGGGATTGAGGGGCGGGGTCGGGGGGTGGAGGGGGTTGAGGGGCGGGGTGGGGGGGGTTAGGGGCGGGGCGGGGTGGGTGTGGTCGGCGCAGCTGAAATAATTTGGGGGCCAGAGCAGACGGGGGAGGGAATCTCCCGCGCAGCGATCTGAGCTTGAGTGGCCGCTCTCTCAACACGAAATAGGGGACACACACACACACTCACATACACTCACATACACTCACACTCACATACTCACACTCATACTCACACACACTCACACACTCACATACACACACACTCACACACTCACATACACACACTCATACTCACATACTCACACTCATACTCACACATACTCACACACACTCACACACTCACATACACACACTCACACACACTCACACACTCACACACACTCACACACACACTCACACACACTCACATACACTCACATACACTCACACTCACATACTCACACTCATACTCACACTCACACACACTCACACACTCACATACACACACACTCACACACTCACACTCACATACACACACTCATACTCACATACTCACACTCATACTCACACATACTCACACACACTCACACACTCACATACACACACTCACACACACTCATACACACTCACACACTCACATACACACACACTCACACACTCACATACACACACTCATACTCACTTACTCATACTCACACATACTCATACTCACACACTCACATACACACACTCATACTCACACATACTCATACTCACACACTCACATACACACACTCATACTCACATACTCACACTCATACTCACACTCACACATACTCATACTCACACACTCACATACACACACTCATACTCACATACTCACACTCACACATACACAAACACTCACTCACATACACACACTCACACATACACACACTCACACACACACACTCACATACACACTCACACACACTCACACACTCACACATACTCACACACTCACATACACAAAATCACACATACACAACAACAACTGCCATTCGCCACTAAGTGGCGGTGACGTCACCACGACGCTTGTGCCAGGCTATGTGCACCCTGAGGCCACGTGAAGTTTCGAACGCCCGCTGGCAGGAGGTCACGGGGCAGACCCAGGTGCCACGGGTCGACTGACCGAGATGACTGGCTGATGCACCACCTGTGCCCCCTACTAAGCCAACCTGCTGTGCTTTAGCCACCCGGCGCTCCGCTCGTTGTTGTGAGCGTCGCTCCTCCGCCCTCCGTTGTTGTTGGAGGGCGACTGCCTCCAACTGCCCAGTAGCGTCTTTCACGAGCCTCCTCCACAGAGGCCGATCTTGACACCGCTGGTACCAGTCATCGGCAAGTCCACTCAGCTCCACGTCCTCCTGTACCACATCACTCCATCTCTTCTCTAGCCCGTGCCGCGCCCGTTTAGCCCCCTCGATCCGGCCGAACAAAAGCTGTTTCGGCATGCGGTGGCTGGGCATGCGGGCTACATTACCCAGCCATCGCAGCCTTGCCCGCCGGAGGAGCTCACCGATGGGACCATGCCCAGATCTTTCAAGGATTTGTGAGCTCCTCACACAATCCAGTCTGGTTAAACCCAGGATGGATCGTAGGCAGGCCAGCCTAAATGTTTCTAACCGTCGAAGATGTTCCATTAGGGGGGTCCACGTTTCGCAAGCATAGAGAAAGGAGAGAATGACCGTGGCCGAGAAGACCTGAAGCTTAGTGCGGAGCTACAGACCAGGTAGCTTCCACACAGCGTTACGCAACCGATGAAAAGATATTGCCGCTTGACTGATTCGGAGTGAGACCTTTGCTGTTAAACTGGAGCCGGTCATAAGCACGCTGCCCAGGTATGGGAAACTCTCCACTCTCTCCACAACTGCCCCATGACCGATTGGGAGTTGTGGGGGTGGAGTGTCCGATGGTACAAAATACCCAGGCAGGTGCTTAGTTTTGGTGGGGCTGATGGTAAGGCCCCATCTCTTAGTGGCACGCTCCAGTCTCAGCAGCAGCGTCTCCAACTCCTCCTCTGAATGAGCAGCTATTACCAAATCATCGGCATACATAACGTGGTTGAGCAATAGGGAGCCATCCATTGACCGCACCCGGGCATCGATCAGCCTCCCATTATATCTGTACCATATGGAGATTCCCCCGGTATAGCTATTGAAGACTTCACAAACTACGTGGTCAAATTAGATGTTAAATAATGTGTACAGGGAATAGCTCTGACTCCCGGCCACATAGTTTTACCTGGGCCCGCTCACCATCATGAAGGTCCTTAATGATCGTGAGCAGAGGGTCAGGGACTCCAAAAGTACGAAGAACAACCCAGAGCCCAAGCCTACTGATGGTATCATAGGCCTTGACCAGGTCAATAAAGCAGAGATGTAGGTCTTGTTGGAATTCGCTACACCTCTGCTGTAGCAGACGGACAGAAAATATGGCATCTGTGCAGGACCGCCCTTTCCTGAAACCGCATTGGGGCTCCGCAAGCCTCTCCTCAGCGTGCCTGGCAAGGCGATGCTGAATAATCCTTGCCAGGACCTTTCCAGGCACACTGAGGAGTGAGATGCCCCTGTAGTTGTTACAGTCTGTGCGATCCCCCTTCACAAAAATCTCCCATTTAGCCTTAGCAGACTGTAAGGGCAAGTGCTGTTAGCGAGCACCTATGAAGGCCGGAACGGTACACCAGGGGGTGGGTGGCCAGCACCACGCCCGACCGCCTTTGTTTCCCTAGTGGCAATGTTTACACACCGCACCAAGTACTCATTTGAGGCTGAGTCGACCTAGGGGAGGCCCGGGACCGGTTCAGATAATCGTCACTGGTGTTGACCGTGAGCGGGAATCGAACCCATGTCGCCGGGTTCGTAGTGCAGCGCGCTAACCGCTACACTACCGCTCCTCCTTCACACACACACTCACATACCCTCCCTCACACTCACACACTCCTCCTCACACACACTCACACACACTTACACTCTCACTCACACACTCACACACACTCACACACTCACACACTCTCCCTCACACTCACACACTCCTCCTCACACACACTCACACACTCCTCACACACACTCACACACACTTACACTCTCACTCACACACTCTTCCTCACACACACTCACACCCTCACACACTCTCCCTCCCACTCACACACTCCTCCTCACACACACTCACAGACTCACACACTCTCACACACTCCTCCTCACACACACTCACACACTCTCACACTCTCACACACTCCTCCAAGTCGTAGCCGAAAATCGACCAGCGAATGGCAGTGGTTTAATACAGTGTGGTGGTGGTTTAACACAGTGTGGTGGTGGTGGTGGTTGTTTTAACACAGTGTGGTAGTGGTAGTGGTTTAACACAGTGTGGTGGTGGTGGTTTAACACAGTGTGGTGGTGGTTTAACACAGTGTGGTGCTGGTAGTGGTTTAACACAGTATGGTGGTGGTTTAACACAGTGTGGTGGTGGTTTAACACAGTGTGGTGGTGGAGGTGGTTTAACACAGTGTGGTGGTGGTTTAACACAGTGTGGTGGTGGTAGTGGTTTAACACAGTGTGGTGGTGGAGGTGGGTTAACACAGTGTTGTTGTGGAGGTGGTTTAACACAGTGTGGTGGTGGAGGTGGTTTAACACAGTGTGGTGATGGTGGTGGTCGTTTAACACAGTGTGGTAGTAGTGGTTTAACACAATGTGGTGGTGGTTTAACACAGTGTGGTGGTGGTAGTGGTTTAACACAGTGTGGTGGTGGTAGTGGTTTAACACAGTGTGGTGGTGGTTTAACACAGTGTGGTGGTGGTGGTGGTTTAACACAGTGTGGTGGTAGTGGTTTAACACAGTGTGGTGGTGGTTTAACACGGTGTGGTGGTGGTTTAACACAGTGTGGTGGTGGTTTAACACAGTGTGGTGGTGGTAGTGGTTTAACACAGTGTGGTGGTGGTGGTTTAACACAGTGTGGTGGTGGTGGTGGTTTAACACAGTGTGGTGGTAGTTTAACACAGTGTGGTGGTGGTAGTGGTTTAACACAGTGTGGTGGAGGTGGTTTAACGCAGTGTGGTGGTGGTGGTTTTAACACAGTGTGGTGGTGGTGGTTTAACACAATGTGGTGGTAGTGGTTTAACACAGTGTGGTGGTGGTTTAACACAGTGTGGTGATGGTTTAACACAGTGTGGTGGTGGTAGTGGTTTGACACAGTGTGGTGGAAGTGGTTTAACATAGTGTGGTGGTGGTTTAACACAGTGTGGTGGTGGTTTAACACAGTGTGGTGGTGGTTTAACACAGTGTGGTGTTGGTTTAACACAGTGTGGTGGTGGTTCAACACAGTGTGGTGGTGGTTTACCACAGTGTGGTGGTGGTTTAACACAGTGTGGTGGTAGTGGTTTAACACAGTGTGGTGGTGGTGGTTTAACACAGTGTGGTGGTCGTTTAACACAGTGTGGTGGTGGTTTAACACAGTGTGGTGGTAGTGGTTTAACACAGTGTGGTGGTGGAGGTGGTTTAACACAGTGTGGTAGTGGTTTAACACAGTGTGGTGGTGGTAGTGGTTTAACACAGTGTGGTGGTGGAGGTGGTTTAACACAGTGTGGTGATGGTGGTGGTCGTTTAACACAGTGTGGTAGTAGTGGTTTAACACAATGTGGTGGTGGTTTAACACAGTGTGGTGGTGGTAGTGGTTTAACACAGTGTGGTGGTGGTAGTGGTTTAACACAGTGTGGTGGTGGTTTAACACAGTGTGGTGGTGGTGGTGGTGGTTTAACACAGTGTGGTGGTAGTGGTTTAACACAGTGTGGTGGTGGTTTAACACGGTGTGGTGGTGGTTTAACACAGTGTGGTGGTGGTTTAACACAGTGTGGTGGTGGTAGTGGTTTAACACAGTGTGGTGGTGGTGGTTTAACACAGTGTGGTGGTGGTGGTGGTTTAACACAGTGTGGTGGTAGTTTAACACAGTGTGCTGGTGGTAGTGGTTTAACACAGTGTGGTGGAGGTGGTTTAACGCAGTGTGGTGGTGGTGGTTTTAACACAGTGTGGTGGTGGTGGTTTAACACAATGTGGTGGTAGTGGTTTAACACAGTGTGGTGGTGGTTTAACACAGTGTGGTGATGGTTTAACACAGTGTGGTGGTGGTAGTGGTTTGACACAGTGTGGTGGAAGTAGTTTAACATAGTGTGGTGGTGGTTTAACACAGTGTGGTGGTGGTTTAACACAGTGTGGTGGTGGTTTAACACAGTGTGGTGTTGGTTTAACACAGTGTGGTGGTGGTTCAACACAGTGTGGTGGTGGTTTACCACAGTGTGGTGGTGGTTTAACACAGTGTGGTGGTAGTGGTTTAACACAGTGTGGTGGTGGTGGTTTAACACAGTGTGGTGGTCGTTTAACACAGTGTGGTGGTGGTTTAACACAGTGTGGTGGTAGTGGTTTAACACAGTGTGGTGGTGGTGGTTTAACACAGTGTGGTGGTCGTTTAACACAGTGTGGTGGTGGTTTAACACAGTGTGGTGGTGGTTTAACACAGTATGGTGGTGGTGGTGGTTTAACACAGTGTGGTGGTGGTTTAACACAGTGTGGTGGTGGTGGTTTAACACAATGTGGTGGTAGTGGTTTAACACAGTGTGGTGGTGGTTTAACACACTGTGGTGGTGGTTTAACACAGTGTGGTGGTGGTAGTGGTGGTAGTGGTTTAACACAGTGTGGTGGTAGTGGTTTAACACAGTGTGGTGGTGGTTTAAAACAGTGTGGTGGTGGTTTAACACAGTGTGGTGGTGGTTTAACACAGTATGGTGGTGGTGGTTTAACACAGTGTGGTGGTGGTGGTTTAATACAGTGTGGTGGTGGTTTAACAGAGTGGTGGTGGTGGTTTAACACAGTGTGGTGGTGGTAGTTGTGGTGGTTTAACACAGTGTGGTGGTGGTGGTGATTTAACACAGTGTGGTGGTGGTGGTTTAACACAGTATGGTGGTGGTGGTTTAACACAGTATGGTGGTGGTGGTGGTTTAACATAGTATGGTGGTGGTTTAACACAGTATGGTGGTGGTTTAACACAGTATGGTGGTGGTGGTGGTTTAACACAGTGTGGTGGTGTTGGTGGTGGTGGTGGTTGTTTAACACAGTATGGTGTTGGTGGTTTAACACAGTGTGGTGGTGGTTTATTACAGTGTGGTGGTGGTTTAACACAGTGTGGTGGTGGTGGTTTAACACAGTGTGGTGGTGGTGGTTTAACACAGTGTGGTGGTGGTTTAATACAGTGTGGTGGTGGTGGTTTAACACATGCGCTGAACGCAGGAGACGGAGCGAGGATTGGACTTGCGGTCATCGAGTGTGTGTGTGTGGGTTAGATCGTGTCAGTACAAACGTTGTGTCGTAACCCTGCCACCACCCGGCAGAGCCGGTAAGGTTTATCGCATAAACAACGCGCCAATTCGTTTAACTCATTCAACCCATCGGTGCGTTGCAGAGTAAATCCACAACATTTACAATTCGAGTAGCACGCTGCGACGTTTCGCTCGTAAGTATTACATCATCCAGCTGCATCGGGCGATTCGGCAGAATCGTGAAGCAATCCACCCGCTTCTGTTATATAGAGCAAGATGACGTCATCACTGAACCCATGACGTCATCACTGAAGCGTGCAATTTCTCATTCGACGCGAAAAAAATTCACGCGTGGTAAATTATAATATTTACAATAATGGTGACGATATCGGGTTTTTGTGTCGGAATGCCATTTATTGCAAATGCGCCGTCACACAATCCGCACGGAGAAAAACCAACGCGTGCGAGGGGGAAACACTCGATCCCACCCTAAAGATGGAACAGATGGAGATAAGTTTACATTTGCTGGACCGCTTTCTCCTGACTTGCCAGGGGGTGTAACTCCACAGCCTCTAACACTCACTCACAATCAGAGAGACACTCTCACACACAAAGACACTCACATAGGTATTATCACAGATCACTGACTCACGCAGACACTCATTTACATAGACATACACACTGACTCACACAATCAGGACGCACACGCAAACACTCATCCACAGACTCACTCAGAGAGACACTTTCAGACAGACACACAGGCACTCACACAGAGACACTCACTCACACACAAAGACAAATACAAACATCCCCCGTATAGCCTTAACAGACTGTTGGGGCAAGTGCTGTTAGCGAGCACCTATGAAGGCCGGCATGGTACACGAGGGTGGATAGCCAGCGCCACGCCCGACTGCCTATGTGCTCCCAGTGACGATGTTTTTAAACATTGCACCAGGTATTCATTTGAGGCTGAGTCGACCTAGGGGAGGCCCAGGTACCGGTTCAGATATTTGTCAGTGGTGTTGGCCGTGAGCAGGAATTGAACCCTGGGTTTCCGGGTTCGTAGGCCAGCGTTCTAAACCACTACACTACCGCTCTCCACACTCAGAGACACATACAGACAGAGGCAAGCACTTATGGAGACACATACAGACAGAGAGACAGTAACACACATACACTTAATCACGGAGAGACAGGCACTCATTCACTCACACAGACACTCTCATACAGACACAGAGACGCTCCCACATAGACACAGATACTCACTCACACAGAGACACAAACACAGGAACTCAGTCACTCACAGAGACACTCTCATACAGATACAGACACTCTCATATAGACACAGAGACGCTCCCACAGACACAGATACTCACTCACACAGAGACACTGACAGCGACACGAACACACAGATACACAGAGACACAAACCCAGGCACACAGTCACTCACAGAGACACTCTCATACAGACACAGACACTTTCATACAGACACAGATACTATCATACAGGCACTCTCATACAGACACTGAGCAACACGGTCATACAGACACAGATACTCATACAGACACAGACACTCATACAGACACTCTCATACAGATACAGACACTCTCATACAGACACAGACACTCACACAGACACAGACACTCTTATACAGACACAGACACTCATACAGACACAGACACTCTCATACAGACACAGACACACTCATACAGACACAGACACTCATACAGACACTCTTATACAGACACAGACACTCATACAGACATAGACACTCTCATACAGACACTCTCATACAGACACAGACACTCATACAGACACTCTCATACAGACACAGACTCTCACGCAGATACAGACACTCATACAGACACAGACACTCATACAGACACAGACACTCTCATACAGACACAGACACTCATACAGATACTGTCACGCAGACACAGACACTCATACAGACACAGACACACTCATACAGACACAGACACTCTCATCCAGACACAGACACTCATACAGACACTCTCATACAGACACAGACACTCTCATACAGACACAGATACTCTCATACAGACACAGACACGCTCATACAGACACTCATACAGACACAGACTCTCACGCAAACACAGACACTCATACAGACACAGACACTCATACAGACAGTCTCATACAGACACAGACTCTCACGCAGACACAGACACTCATACAGACACAGACACACTCACACAGACACAGACACGCTCATACAGACACAGACACTCATACAGACACAGACACTCATACAGACACAGACACACTCACACAGACACAGACACTCATACAGACACAGACACACTCACACAGACACAGACACTCATACAGACACAGACACTCATACAGACACAGACACACTCACACAGACACAGACACTCATACAGACACAGACACTCATACAGACACAGACACTCATACAGACACAGACACGCTCATACAGACACAGACACACTCACACAGACACAGACACTCATACAGACACAGACACTCTCATACAGACACAGACACTCTCACACAGACACAGACACGCGCATACAGACACACAGAGAGAGATGAGCGCACTAATCACAGACGCAAGCAGGAATCACCACCGCGTGTCCACTCCCCCTCGGCGTCCACCGCTCACCCGAGACAATGAGACGCGAGGTTTGGCCTTGTGAGAGACACGAAGTGTGTCGGGAGGGCAGGGGGAGGGGCTGGAGAGAGAGGAGGGGGCTGTGTGCGCATTCAGTGGGGAGCGGTGGCGCAGTGATCAGCGCACTGCGCTACCCGAACGCGGTGACTCCAGTTCGATTCCCGCTCAGGGCCACCAACACGAGGGTCTGAACTGGTCGTGACCCCCTCCACGTCCCCACCTTAGATCGATTCGGCCTCAATCGAGTTCCTGGTGCGGTGTGAAAAAAAAAAAACATCAGCATCGGAGAGACAAAGGCGGCCGGGCGTGGTGTTGGCCACCTACTCCCTCGCGTGCCGTGCCGGCCTTCGTAGGTGCTACTCGCTAACAGCACTTGCCCCAGCAGCCTGTCAAGGCTATGCGGAGGATCTTTGTCTTGTTTCAATGCGTGCGTGCGCGTGTGTGTGTGTTGCCTATCTCCGTATGTAGTACACCTCTGGTGTGTGTGTGTATCCGTGTATCTGTGTGTGTGTATCCGTGTATCTGTGTGTGTGTGTATCCGTGTATCTGTGTGTGTGTGTATCCGTGTATCTGTGTGTGTGTGTATCCGTGTATCTGTGTGTGTGTGTGTATCCGTGTATCTGTGTGTGTGTGTGTATCCGTGTATCTGTGTGTGTGTGTATATCCGTGTATCTGTGTGTGTGTGTATCCGTGTATCTGTGTGTGTATCCGTGTATCTCTCTGTGTGTCTCCGTGTATCTGTGTGTGTGTATCCGTGTATCTGTGTGTGTGTATCCGTGTATCTGTGTGTACGTGTGTCTCCGTGTATCTGTGTGTGTGTATCTGTGTATCTCTGTGTGTGTGTGTATATCCGTGTATCTGTGTGTGTGTGTCTCCGTGTATCTGTGTGTGTATCCGTGTATCTCTGTGTGTGTGTATCTGTGTGTGTGTGTCTCCGTGTATCTGTGTGTGTATCCGTGTATCTGTGTGTGTCTCTGTGTATCTCTGTGTGTGTGTGTCTCCGTGTATCCCTGTGTGTGTGTCTCCGTGTATCTCTGTGTGTGTGTGTCTCCGTGTATCTGTGTGTGTGTGTATCCGTGTATCTCTCTGTGTGTGTGTGTATCCGTGTATCTGTGTGTGTGTGTATATCCGTGTATCTGTGTGTGTATCCGTGTGTCTCTCTGTGTGTGTCTCCGTGTATCTGTGTGTGTGTGTATCCGTGTATCTGTGTGTGTGTATCTGTGTATCTCTCTGTGTGTGTCTCCGTGTATCTGTGTGTGTATCCGTGTATCTGTGTGTGTATCCGTGTATCTGTGTGTGTGTATATCCGTGTATCTCTGTGTGTGTGTGTTTATCCGTGTATCTGTGTGTGTGTATATCCGTGTATCTCTCTATGTGTGTGTCTCCGTGTATCTCTGTGTGTGTGTATATCCGTGTATCTGTGTGTGTGTGTATCCGTGTATCTGTGTGTGTGTGTGTATCCGTGTATCTCTGTGTGTGTGTCTCCGTGTATCTCTCTGTGTGTGTGTATCTGTGTATCTGTGTGTGTGTGTCTCCGTGTATCTGTGTGTGTGTCTCCGTGTATCTGTATGGGTGTGTGTCTCCGTGTATCTCTGTGTGTGTGTGTCTCCGTGTATCTCTGTGTGTGTGTGTATCCGTGTATCTGTGTGTGTGTATCCGTGTATCTGTATGTGTGTGTATCCGTGTATCTCTGTGTGTGTGTCTCCGTGTATCTCTGTGTGTGTGTGTGTATCGGTGTATTTCTGTGTGTGTGTGTCTCCGTGTATCTCTGTGTGTGTGTGTGTGTGTATCGGTGTATCTCTGTGTGTGTGTGTCTCCGTGTATCTCTGTGTGTGTGTATCCGTGCATATTCTTACACCAGACTCGGCTTGCAAATCCGCGCATTCATTTCCTTCATCCCCTCCTTCCCATTCCTTCCCCACCCCCTCCCTCCCCTCCCTCCCTTCCCCCCTCCTCTCCTCCTGAATCCATAGCGACTCCGGACACCGTGAAACCCGTCCGCCATCATTAGCCAAGTAATGATGCGAGAGCTGAGTGGCTTTGCTTCTTCAATATTCGACCCCCAAATCCTCCCTCCCTCCCTCCACTACCACCGCCGCCACCACCATCATCACCGCCACCACCATCATCACCGCCACCACCATCATCACCGCCACAACCATCATCACCGCCACCACCATCATCACCGCCACCACCATCATCACCGCCACAACCATCATCACCGCCACCACCATCATCACCGCCACCACCACCATCATCACCGCCGCCACCATCATCACCGCCGCCACCATCATCACCGCCACAACCATCATCACCGCCACCACCATCATCACCGCCACCACCAGCATCACCGCCACCGTCGTCACCACTACCACCACCATCATCATTACCACCTCCATCATCACCACCACCACCAGCACCACCAACCCCCCACCCCCTACCCAACGGAGCATGACAATGCTGCACCCAGGTCATTAATGTAATCGGGTAACAACCTCGCCCAGTCTCCGTGAGCGACCTTCTCAAGAGGCTCCTGCCGCCGCTACGCACGGCCAGCGCACTGCTGGGGGCTGTAGTGGTGGTGGTGGTGGCGATGATGATGATGGTGGTGGTCGTGATGATGGTGGTCGTGATGATGGTGGTGGTGGTGGTAACGGAGACCCATGCTCGACACCCCCCCCCCACGGCACTCCGTTCGCTCCGATCTCCCGGCGTGCCGGGATTTAAAAACTAAGGTGTCTTGGATCTTCATTTTTCGCGTGCTGGCGGCGGGCAGACGTCTCTGGGCCACGGCGTGGAGGAGGGAGGCAGTGCGACATCGACCCGCGAGCAACAAAACGATGAAGATCTCCAGGTGTAGCCTCTCTTCAATGTGGCGAGGCAAGTGGCCGAACCGGTAACCGGTATAATGGTTGTGTGAGGCTGGCAGTGGCAAGGCTTTGGAGTTCGATTCCTGCTTTGCTAGGGCCTAGGGTGGTGCCGAACCACCGCGTGACGCGCAGGGGCAGCTGCCACTGGGGGTGCCCCCCGCCACCACCACCACCAATTCTCATTTGCCTACGGAGTTGAACGTCAACTCGGTCTTGATCAGCGGAGAATATTATTTGTATTGTTATTGTTTGGTTACCCTCCCACGACAGGCGGTAGGGTAACCTCCCGCGTCTCTCCACAGTTACCCTCCCACGACACTCCACACTTACCCTCCCACGACACTCCACAGTTACCCTCCCACGTCACTCCACAGTTACCCTCCCACGACACTCCACAGTTACCATCCCACGACACTCCACAGTTACCCTCCCACGACACTCCACAGTTACCCTCCCACGTCACTCCACAGTTACCCTCCCACGTCACTCTACAGTTACCATCCCACGACACTCCACAGTTACCATCCCACGACACTCCACAGTTACCCTCCCACGTCACTCCACAGTTACCATCCCACGACACTCCACAGTTACCCACCCACGCTACTCCACAGTTACCATCCCACGCTACTCCACAGTTACCCTCCCACGCTACTCCACAGTTATCCTCCTACGCTACTCCACAGTTACCCTCCCACGCTACTCCACAGTTACCCTCCCACGCTACTCCACAGTTACCCTCCCACGCTACTCCACAGTTACCATCCCACGCCACTCCACAGTTACCATCCCACGACACTCCACAGTTGCCATCCCACGTCACTCCACAGTTACACTCCCACGTGACTCCACAGTTACTCTCCCACGTCACTCCACAGTTACCATCCCACGACACTCCACAGTTACCCTCCCACGTCAATCCACAGTTACCCTCCCACGACACTCCAAAGTTACCCTCCCACGACATCCACAGTTACCCTCCCACGGCACTCCACAGTTACCCTCCCACGCCACGCGAGGGTTAACCTCACGCCCCTCTCCCCGGGCGAGTAGAGCCCGGCCCATGACACTCGACAATCTGGGAGCTTCGCGGCCCCTTGATTGCAAATCGCGTTCGTGCCATCACTCACGCGAACATCGCGCGTGCGGCTCTCGTGTGTGTGGGTGTGGAAGGGGGGTGGAGGAGCGGTGGCGTAGTGGTTAGCGCACTTGCGCTACGATCTCCGGGGCACCTGAGTTCTATTCACGCTCACGGCCAACGCCGGTCAAAAAAAACCAGTGACGGTTACCTGAACCGGTCCTGGGCCTCCCCTACGTCGACTCAGACTCAAATGAGTACCTGGGTGCGGTGTGTAAACATCGTCAGTGGAGAGATAAAGGCGGCCGTGCCGGCCTTAATAGGTGCTCGCTAACAGCACTTGCCCCAACAGTCTGTTACAGGCTATACGGGGGATCTTTGTCTTTGGGAGGTGATTCGGTGTGTGGGTGTGTATCAATGTGTTGGGTGAGTGTACGGGTGCGCGTGTGCGTGGATGGGTGTGTGTGTGTCTGTGTTGCGGATGGTTGTTGGATGAGTGTGTGTGGGTGCGCGTGTGAATGTGTGTGCGGGTGGGCGGGTGTGTGTGCGTGTGAATGCCTGGGCGTGTGAATGGGTGGGTGTCTGGGTGTGCGTGCGGATGGTTGGGTGGTTGTACGGCTGTGTGAGTATGTGGTAGTGTGTGGATTGGTGTGTGCGCCTGTGAGTGAGTGGATGTGTAGATGGGTGTGCGGGGTGTTGTGTGTGGGTGTGCGGGTGTGTTGTGTGTGGGTGTGCGGGTGTGTTGTGTGTGGGTGTGCGGGTGTGTTGTGTGTGGGTGTGCGGGTGTGTTGTGTGTGGGTGTGCGGGTGTGTTGTGTGTGGGTGTGGGGGTGTGTTGTGTGTGGGTGTGCTGGTGTGCGGGTGTGTTGGGTGAGACTGGGTGGTTGTGTGTGCCTGTTGGTTCACGTGTGTTGCATGATTGTTTTGAGCGGTAGCTTAGAGGTCAGCGCACCGCGCAACAAACACCAGCGTGACGAGGTCGATTTCCCGCTCAAGAACCAACACTCACAGGCGATAATCTGCACCGTTATTGTGCCTCCCCTAGGTCGACTCAGCCTCAAATGAGTACCTGGTACACGATGTGTAAAAATCGCCATTCGACGACGTGAAATGGCACTGACTACCCACCCCCTCGTGCGCAATTTGTAGCTGCTGCTCGCTAACAGCACTTGCCCCAGCAGTCTGTTGAGGCTATACCGGGGGTGTAATCTTTATCTATTTTATGTTGTCAGAATTTGGGGAACATTGCCAGGCTAAAGGGCGCCGCTGCGCTGTCGCCCGAGGCGTTCAGAACGGATTCTCTCCCAAAGAAAAATATCAAATAAAAAAAAATTTACTCAAAAAAAATAAATTAGCCATCTGCACTTGTCGTATGTATGTATATATATGTTCGCTTAAGTTCTGAGTAAATATTATCGCTGCGTTGAAAGGGTTTTGCGGAACATTAAAAAGTATCGTCATTTTTTTGTCGTTGTAAATTCCTTATTATTTTTTTTGTTATTATTCAATGAGAGGGACGGACAATGTTGCGTTGTGGACACGCGGTTGTTCTGTGACCGAAGTGTAAGACGCACCGGAATATAAGACGCACCCCCCCACCCCTCCCTGAAAAGGAGGAAAAATCGAGGCTGTTCTGGTTCTCACGCAAAGACAAAGATCCGCCGTATAGCCTTAACAGACTGTCGGGGCAAGTGCTGTTAGCGAGTATGACCTATGAAAGCCGGCACGGCACACGAGGGGGTGGGTGGCCAGCACCACGCCCGGCCTCCTTTGTCTCCCCAGTGGCGATGTTTACACAACGCACCAGGTACCCCGTTTGAGTCAACCTAGCGGAGGCCCAGGACCTGTTCAGATAATCGTCTCTGGGTGTTGGCCGTGAGCAGGAATCGAACTCGGACACGGGGTTCGGAGCGCAGCGTAGCGCTAACATCTACACTGCCGCTCCCCACGCGCACACACACGCACACACACACTCACACACTCACACGCACACACACCCACACGCACACACGCAGGCACACCCACACACCCACACCCACACACGCGCACGCACACACACCCACACGCCCACGCACAGACACACCCACACGCACATACACACGTACCCACACGCACACGCCCACAGGCACACGAACGCACACACACAGGCGCTCGCACACACCCACACGCAGGGTTGCAGGTAAACCCTGGAGTGGGCGAGGCTACGATGCCCCAATTCCCGTGTGAGCTGCGCACATCACCATCACACCTGACACAACACAGCGGCACACACGTGGGGGCTGGGGGGGGGTAGTGAGGGAAGGACGAGGGAGGAGATAGTGGCCCAGAGGATGATAGGGAGGGGGGGGGGGCATGAGGGAGGATGGGGGGGGAGGCTTGAGAGGGAGAGTAAGACTGAGGAGAGCGGGGAGAGAAGGATCTGGGAGGGGAGAGGAGAGCGGGGAGAGAGGAGGAGGAGAGGGGAGTGGAGGAGCGGGCGGGGATGACGATGTGAATGTTTATAATAACACAAGCACCTCGCCCCTGCCGCACGGTACCCGCTCCTCGCTCTCGTCGAGAGAGAGAAAGAGAGAGGACGACTCAGAGAGAGAGAGAGAGAGGACGACTCAGAGAGAGAGAGAGAGAGGACGACTCACAGAGAGAAGACGACTCACAGAGAGAGGGGGACTCAGAGATAAAGAGGACGACTCAGAGAGAGAAAGAGGACGACTCACAGAGAGAGAGGACGACTCAGAGAGAGAGGACGACTCAGAGAGAGAAAGAGGACGACTCACAGAGAGAGAGAGAGGACGACTCATAGAGAGAGGACGACTCAGAGAGAGAAAGAGGACGACTCAGAGAGAGAAAGAGGACGACTCACAGAGAGAGAGGACGACTCACAGAGAGAGAGCGAGAGGACGACTCATAGAGAGAGGGGGACTCAGAGAGAAAGAGGACGACTCAGAGAGAGAAAGAGGACGACTCAGAGAGAGAAAGAGGACGACTCACAGAGAGAGAGGACGACTCAGAGAGAGAGAGAGGACGACTCACAGAGAGAGAGAGGACGACTCACAGAGAGAGAGGACGACTCAGAGAGAGAGGAAGACTCACAGAGAGAGAGGACGACTCACAGAGAGAGAGAACGACTCACAGAGAGAGAGGACGACTCAGAGAGAGAGAGGACGACTCACAGAGAGAGAGGACGACTCACAGAGAGAGAGAGGACGACTCAGAGAGAGAGAGAGGACGACTCACAGAGAGAGAGGACGACTCACAGAGAGAGAGGACGACTCACAGAGAGAGAGAGGACGACTCACAGAGAGAGAGGACGACTCACAGAGAGGGAGAGGACGACTCACAGAGAGAGAGGACGACTCACAGAGAGAGAGAGGACGACTCAGAGAGAGAAAGAGGACGACTCACAGAGAAAGAGGACGACTGAGATGCGCCAGGAGGAGGAACCAGAGACGAGGAGCGAGAAGTCAGCAGCAGCCACGCGGCGGTGAGGAGCCGGCGCCACCAAACAACTTCCCGAGCTCTGCGGGCCTCTACATATTAAGGAATTTGCGAACCGATAAAGGTGGGAGGAAATCGGAGCAACCCCATGGGGACAACACTCTTAACCCCGTGCAGATGGAACAGATGGAGATGAGCCCACACGTTGCTGTACCGACCGCCTTCCCGTGGCGATCCAGCCCGTCCGTGTGCGATCCACCAACCCTGGCTGCTGCTCCGCTTGGGTGATTAGGGGGCACCCACGTGCAGCGTAGCACCCGCCACCACCACAATGACCCCCCTCTATGACTCAGTGGCGCCGTTCACACATCACACCAGGTATTTGTCTTGAAGGCTGAGTCGACCTAGGAGATGCCCAGGACCGCAGTCGTCTGCAAGTTCGCGGGGTAGCAGTGCGGTGCGCTAACCACTGCGCCACCGCTCCCCGTACGGGGTGGGAGGGTCGGGGTGTGTTTGGGAGGAGGGGGGGGGGGGGGTTGGGCGCATGACGCGCACTCGGCCGCATGCCGTGAAAGTTCGCGGTTGGTGTCAATCGGGCCGCCCCGGCGAATATTGCCTCCCTCCCACTCGCAGTGCGCTCCCTCCACCCGACTGCAGCTCTGCACCGACAGCTCGCAGCGGTTGTGCGCAGTGAGGGGGTGAGGGAAGGAGGAGAGTGTTGGCAGAAGGGAATCGGACACGATAACAAAACGAGAGCGAGAGAGAGAGAGAATCTACGGATGATGGATTGAGACTAATGGTGACGATTCAAAGATTCGTTCAATGTCTCGGTGGGGGGCGGGGCCGCGGGGCCGGGGGGGGGGGGGGGGGGACGTGGTCGTTGTGTTGGTGGGGAGCGGTAGCGGAGTGGTTAACTGATTATAATTAATAATCTAATTAGAAATTAAAATACCCTCGCTCCTCCTCCGCCTCTGATCTCTTCACCTGATGGGGTTCAGTGATGACGTCGTCCTGCTGCTGTTTCTGCTGCTGTTTGAGACCGCAAGCACGTGGATTGCTTCACCGTTCTGGCGATGATGCTGGTTGAATGGAATAATAATTACCAGCGACACGTCACGGTACGACTCGAATCGTAAATGTTGTGGATTTACTCTCCAAACACACCGGTGGGCTGAAGTGGTATACTACACTATACACTACTATACACTACACACTGTTATACACTGTACACTACACACTGTTATACACTATACACTACTCTACACTACACTACACACTGCTATACACTCCACTATACACTACACTATACACTACATTATTATACACTACGCTACACACTGCTTTACATTACACTATACACTACTATACACTACACTATACACTACACTACTATACACTACACACTGCTATACACTATACACTACACTATACACTGCTATACACTACACTACACACTGCTATACACTATACACTACACTACACCCTGCTATACACTACACTACACACTGCTATACACTACACTATACACTACTATACACTACACTATAAACTAGACTACTATACACTACCCTACACACTGCTATACACTACACTATACACTACACTATACACTACATTATTATACACTACACACTGCTTTACATTACAATATACACTACTATACACTACACACTGCTATACACTATACACTACACTACACCCTGCTATACACTACACTACACACTGCTATACACTACACTAGAAACTACTATACACTACACTACACACTGCTCTACACTATACACTATACTACACACTACTAGACACTACTAGTAATTATTTGGCGTTTTGTTTACGTGACAAATCCCTTACTAATGGGCTGTGTCGGGTGGTGGAGGGTTAAACGACACATTTATACATTAAACCCAACAGACCTTTATTATTAATAATATTTGTGTTGAAAGCCCAGCTGCGTGTTAGACTGGCGAGCACCCTGCACCACGAACCTCGGCCACCCCAGTTCGAATCCCGCTCACGGCCGCGCCACCATCAGCCCGCTGTGACGCGTGAAAGTTCGCACCGGGAAGACAAAGGCGGCCGGGCGTGGTCCTGGCCACAACCCCACCCCCTCGTGTGCCGTGTCGGCTTATGCAGGCACTACTCGCTAACAGCACTTTGCCCCAACAGTCTGTTACATACAGGCTATACGGGGGATCTTTGTCTTTGGCCGGGGTGATTCGGTGTGTGGGTGTGTATCAATGTGTTCGGTGAGTGTACGGGTGCGCGTGGGTCGGCGGGTGTGTGGGTGTGTGCGTGTGTGAATGTGTGTGTGTGTGTGGGGTGTGTGTGCGGATGGTTGTTGGATGAGTGTGTCTGGGTTGCGCGTGTGAATGGGTGGGCGGGCGTGTGGGTGTGTGGGTGTGTGCGCGTGTGAATGGGTGTGTGGGGTGTGTGTGCGGATGGTTGTTGGATGAGTGTGTCTGGGTTGCGCGTGTGAATGGGTGGGCGGGTGTGTGGGGTGTGTGTGCGGATGGTTGAGTGTGTGTACGGGTGTGCGTGGTAGTGTGTGCGTGGCTGTGTGAAGGCTATGGGTTGGGGGGGGTGTGGGGGCGACCTTGTCTCTCTACGTGTGTCCGTGCATCGGGTGACAGGCAGGCAAAGGCAAAGCTTCCTCCTCCTGCCGTGTAGGTTGCACGGTCGGGCTGGGCAAGTGCTGTGAGCGAGCACCGACAAAGTTTCGGTGCGAGGCGTCGCACGCCACGGCCTCATTTTTCTTCCTCGGCGGTGATATTCACGCCGCCTACGAAGCTACACATTTAGTTGTTGTTGTTGTTGCTGTTGTTGTTGCTGTTGGAGAGGCTGATGTGACAAATATAAGGGAGCAGGTTCCCGGGACCGGTTCGGATGTATCGTCGCTGACGTCAGCCGCGAGCGGTGGATCGAACTCGGTTCGTCACTGCGCTGAACAGACAAACGCACGCACTGTATACACACAAAGACAAAGATCCCCCGTGTAGTCTTATACAGGCTGTTGGGGCAAATGCACACACACAGACACTCACAAAGACAAAGATCCCCCGTGTAGACTTATACAGGCTGTTGTGGCAAGTGCACACACACACAGACACACAAAGACAAAGATCCCCCGTGTAGACTTATACAGGCTGTTGGTGCAAGTGCACACACACAGACACTCACAAAGACAAAGATCCCCCGTGTAGACTTATACAGGCTGTTGGTGCAAGTGCACACACACACAGAGACACACACAGACAAAGATCCCCCGTGTAGACTTATACAGGCTGTTGGTGCAAGTGCACACAGAGACACACACAAAGACAAAGATCCCCCGTGTAGACTTATACAGGCTGTTGGTGCAAGTGCACAAGCACACACAGACACACACAAAGACAAAGATCCCCCGTGTAGTCTTATATAGGCTGTTGTGGCAAGTGCACACACACACAGACACAAAGACAAAGATCCCCCGTGTAGTCTTATACAGGCTGTTGTGGCAAGTGCACACACACAGACACACACAAAGACAAAGATCCCCCGTGTAGTCTTATACAGGCTGTTGTGGCAAGTGCACACACACACAGACACACACAAAGACAAAGATCCCCCGTGTAGTCTTATACAGGCTGTTGTGGCAAGTGCACACACACACAAAGACAAAGATCCCCCGTGTAGTCTTATACAGGCTGTTGTGGCAAGTGCACACAGACACACACAAAGACAAAGATCTCCCGTGTAGTCTTATACAGGCTGTTGTGGCAAGTGCACACACACACAGACACACACAAAGACAAAGATCCCCCGTGTAGTCTTGTACAGGCTGTTTGGGCAAGTGCTGTTAGCGAGCACCTTTGAAGGCAGGAACGGCCAGCATCACGCACGGCCGCCTTTGTCTGCCTCGTGTCGATGTTCACACACCGCACCAGGGTTGTGCTTGTGTCGTTGGACCAATGGGATGTGTTTAATAAGATACTTAGTTACTTGGAAGATATATTGTATATGGGAAGTAGGCGAATTGCCTGCTTAATATGAGTTGTTACACAGATGTACAGAGGCATGAAAATGCACCTATGAAAGCCGGAAGGGTACACGAGGGGGTGGGTGGCCAGCACCACGCCCGACCGCCTTTGTCTCCCCAGTGGCGATGTTTACACACCGCACCAGGTACTCATTTTAGGCTGAGTCGACCTAGGGGAGGCCCAGGACCGGTCCAGATAATCGTCACTGGTGTTGGCCGTGAGCGGGAATCGAACCCGGGTCGCCAGGTTCATAGCGCAACGTAGCGCTAACCGCTACACTACCGCTCCCCCCACACACACACACTAACACGCACACGCGCATTCAAACGCCTTATTGTAAAAGGCATCGTTTAATGAGTGTTATACCCGTCATGTAATCACAGTACTAATCACAACATTTAACGGAGTAAAATTACTTTCGAATATTATGCAAATATACATTTAATTAAGCCTCGAATTGTAATGTATTCAGTTAAGCACCAACAAACAGACACACATGTTTGCATTAAGGATATCTGAACAGACACCACACAAAGACCCCCCGTGCAACTTTCAACAGACTGTCGGGGCAAGTGCTGTTAAGCGAGTAGCGCCTTTCAAGACCGGCACGGCACACGAGGAGCTGGGTGGCCAGCACCTCGCCCGGCCGCCTTTGTCTCCCCAGTGGCGATGTTTTTTTTTACGTCACACCAGGTACTCGTTTGAGGCTGAGTCGACCTAGGGGAAGCTCAGGACAGGTTCAGATAATCGTCACAGGTCTCGGTGGCTGTGAGTTGGAATCGAACCAGGTTAGTGGTGCAACGCGTTTTCCACTACGCCACGGCTTCACACTAAGCATGAACAAAGACAAAGATCCCCCGTATAGCCTTAACAGGCTGTTGGGGAAAGTGCTTTTAGCGAGCACACACAGAAACGCACGCGTTTTTACGTTAGGCTTACGCAAATATAACACACACACACAGACATAAACACGTGTGTTTACACAATAAACATCACGTGAAAATGTTCGTGTAATATTGCCTGCGTCCTGTTTATATCGTTTGTGTAAATGTGTGTATCTGTTGTGTGCGTGTTAGCGTGTGTGTGTGTCAGCGCGTGCATGTAGACATCGCCACGAGGGAGACAAAGGCGGCCGGGCGTGGTTCTGGCCACCCACCCCCTCGTGTGCCGTGCCGGCCTTCATAGGTCCTGCTACTTGCTAACAGCACTTGCCCCAACGGTTTGTCAAAGGCTATACGCGGTATCTTTGTATGTATGTGTGAGAGTGTTGTGAGTGTTATTGTATGTATATTTATGTGTCTGTGTGTCTACGAGTATCTGTATTTTTTTCGTGCCTGCCTATGTGTGCCTATATATAAATGTGTGTGCAGTGCTGTGTGTATGTATCCTTGTTGTGTCGCGCGTAGCGCTACGCTGCGCTACAAACCTGGCGACCCGGGTTCGACTCCCGCTCACGACCAACACCGGTGACGATTATTTCAACCGGGTTCTGGGCCTCCCCTAGGTCGACTCAGCCTCAAATAAGTACCTGGTGCGGTGTGTAAACATCGCCACTGGGAGAGACAAAGGCGATTGGGCGTGGTGCTGGTCATCCACCCCTCGCTCGCGTGCTGTGACGGCCTTCATAAGTGCTCGCTAACAGCACTTGCCCGAGCAGTCTGTTACAGGCTATACGGGGGATCTTTGTTTTCCGTTTTTTTTTGTACCTGTGTGTATGTGTGTGTGGCTGTATCTTGTACCTGTGTGTATGTGTGTGTGGCTGTATTTTGTACCTGTGTGTATGTGTGTGTGGCTGTATTTTGTACCTGTGTGTATGTGTGTGGCTGTATTTTGTACCTGTGTGTATGTGTGTGTGGCTGTATTTTGTACCTGTGTGTATGTGTGTGTGGCTGTATTTTGTACCTGTGTGTATGTGTGTGTGGCTGTATTTTGTACCTGTGTGTATGTGTGTGTGTGGCTGTATTTTGTCCCTATGTGTATGTGTGTGTGGCTGTATTTTGTACCTGTGTGTTTGTGTGTGTGGCTGTATTTTGTACCTGTGTGTATGTGTGTGTGGCTGTATTTTGTACCTGTGTGTATGTGTGTGTGGTTGTATTTTGTACCTGTGTGTTTGTGTGTGTGGCTGTATTTTGTACCTGTGTAAATGTGTGTGTGCCTGTATTTGTCTTTGTGTGTCATTGACCCTAAGCAGGAATCGAACTCGGCTGGCCCGGGGTTGAAAGCGCAGTTCGCTAACCAAACACGCCACCGCTCACAGCCACAAAGACACACACAACAATAATCCATCCCCTAACATCCCTCCCCCAACATCCATCCCCTAACATCCATCCCCTAACATCCATCCCCTAACACCCATCCCTTAACACCCATCCCATAACACCCATCCCTTAACATCCACCCCCTAACATCCCTCCCCCAACATCCATCCCCTAACATCCATCCCCTAACACCCATCCCCTAACATCCATCCCCTAACATCCCTCCCCCAACATCAATCCCCTAAAATCCATCCCCTAACACTCATCCCCTAACATCCATCCTCTAACATCCCTCCCCTAACATCCATCCCCTAACATCCATCCCCTAACATCCATCCCCTAACATCCATCCCCTAACATCCCTCCCCCAACATCAATCCCCTAACATCTATCCCCTAACATCCCTCCCCTAACATCCACCCCTAAACGAGCGTTGTCTCGATCGACCACCGGCAAATAGCGAGCGCGGCCGACTTTGAGGACAGTTCGACTCTTGACGCGGGGGTCCTGAGGCCCGGCCTTTCTTACTCCGACTTTGAGGACAGTTCGACTCTTGACGCGGGGGTCCTGAGGCCCGGCCTTTCTTACTCCGACTTTGAGGACAGTTCGACTCTTGACGCGGGGGTCCTGAGGCCCGGCCTTTCTTACTCCGACTTTGAGGACAGTTCGACTCTTGACGCGGGGGTCCTGAGGCCCGGCCTTTCTTACTCCAGCTTTCTTTTTTGTGCTTCTCGCTTCCCTCCCTCTCTCTCTCCCTCTCTCTGACTGCGTCCTGGCAATTAAAACAAATTACCATCGCCAAGGCCAACGCTGCTTGTGCCCCCCCCTCCTCCCTTCTTCCACCCCCCCCCCGCTCGCCTGCCCCCTTCTTCTCATTAGAGCTAATTTCGAGACGATTGCTCTAAGGGCTCCCTCGTCGGTCGGCGCGAGGAGCGGTGGCGCAGTGATTTACGCACCGGGCTGGGCTCTGCGCACGCCGCTTTATTTATTTTCAATTTGGGGCCTCGTAACCGCCCCCCCCCCCTTCCTCCTCCTCCCCCCCCCCCTCGTTTACGACGCGAGACACCGTCTCGCGTAGAGAGCTTTGTGTGTGTGTACGTACGTGTACGTGTGTGTGTACGTGTGTGTGTGTGTGTGTACGTGTGTGTGTACGTACGTGTGTGTGTACGTGTGTGTGTACGTGTGTGTGTGTACGTGTGTGTGTGTGTACGTGTGTGTATGTGTGTGTACGTGTGTGTGTACGTGTGTGTACGTGTGTGTGTGTACGTGTGTGTGTACGTACGTGTGTGTACGTGTGTGTGTGTGTGTACGTGTGTGTGTGTACGTGTGTGTGTACGTGTGTGTATGTGTGTGTACGTGTGTGTACGTGCGTGTGTGTGTGTACGTGTGTGTGTGTGTGTACGTGTGTGTGTGTACGTGTGTGTACGTGTGTGTGTGTACTTGTGTGTGTACGTGTATGTGTGTGTGTACTTGTGTGTGTGTACTTGTGTGTGTACGTGTGTGTACGTGTGTGTGTAAGTACGTGTGTGTGTACGTGTGTGTACGTGTGTGTGTACGTGTGTGTACGTGTGTACGTGTGTGTGTGTTCGTGTGTGTGTACATGTGTGTGTGTACGTGTGTACGTGTGTGTACGTGTGTGTGTACGTGTGTGTGTGTACGTGTGTACGTGTGTGTACGTGTGTGTGTACGTGTGTGTGTACGTGTGTACGTGTGTGTACGTGTGTGTACGTGTGTGTGTACGTGCGTGTGTGTGTGTGTACGTGTGTGTGTGTACGTGTGTGTGTACGTGTGTGTAGGTGTGTGTGTACGTGTGTGTGTGTACGTGTGTGTGTGTGTACGTGTGTGTATGTGTGTGTACGTGTGTGTGTACGTGTGTGTACGTGTGTGTGTGTACGTGTGTGTGTACGTACGTGTGTGTACGTGTGTGTGTGTGTGTACGTGTGTGTGTGTACGTGTGTGTGTACGTGTGTGTATGTGTGTGTACGTGTGTGTACGTGCGTGTGTGTGTGTACGTGTGTGTGTGTGTGTACGTGTGTGTGTGTACGTGTGTGTACGTGTGTGTGTGTACTTGTGTGTGTACGTGTATGTGTGTGTGTACTTGTGTGTGTGTACTTGTGTGTGTACGTGTGTGTACGTGTGTGTGTAAGTACGTGTGTGTGTACGTGTGTGTACGTGTGTGTGTACGTGTGTGTACGTGTGTACGTGTGTGTGTGTTCGTGTGTGTGTGTACATGTGTGTGTGTACGTGTGTACGTGTGTGTACGTGTGTGTGTACGTGTGTGTGTGTACGTGTGTACGTGTGTGTACGTGTGTGTGTACGTGTGTGTGTACGTGTGTACGTGTGTGTACGTGTGTGTACGTGTGTGTGTACGTGCGTGTGTGTGTGTGTACGTGTGTGTGTGTACGTGTGTGTGTACGTGTGTGTAGGTGTGTGTGTACGTGTGTGTACGTGTGTGTGTACGTGTGTGTGTACGTGTGTGTGTACGTGCGTGTACGTGCGTGTGTGTACGTGTGTGTACGTGTGTGTACGTGTGTGTGTACGTGTGTGTACGTGTGTGTACGTGCGTGTGTGTACGTGTGTGTACGTGTGTGTACGTGTGTGTACGTGTGTGTACGTACGTGTGTGTACGTGTGTGTACGTGTGTGTGTACTTTGTATGTGTGTGTACGTGTGTGTACGTGTGTGTACGTGTGTGTGTACTTTGTATGTGTGTGTACGTACGTGTGTGTACGTGCGTGTGTGTACGTGTGTGTGTACGTGTGTGTACGTGTGTGTACGTGTGTGTGTACTTTGTATGTGTGTGTACGTACGTGTGTGTACGTGTGTGTACGTGTGTGTACGTACGTGTGTGTGTACGTGCGTGTACGTGCGTGAGTACGTGTGTGTACGTGTGTGTACGTGTGTGTGTACTTTGTATGTGTGTGTACGTGTGTGTACGTGTGTGTGTACTTTGTATGTGTGTGTACGTGTGTGTACGTGTGTGTGTACGTGTGTGTGTACGTGTGTGTACGTGTGTGTACTTTGTATGTGTGTGTACGTGTGTGTGTACGTGTGTGTGTACGTGTGTACGTGTGTGTGTACGTGTGTGTGTACGTGTGTGTGTACGTGTGTGTGTACTTTGTATGTGTGTGTACGTACGTGTGTGTACGTGTGTGTACGTGTGTGTGTACTTTGTATGTGTGTGTACGTACGTGTGTGTACGTGCGTGTACGTGCGTGTGTGTACGTGTGTGTACGTGTGTGTGTACTTTGTATGTGTGTGTACGTGTGTGTACGTGTGTGTGTACGTGTGTGTGTACGTACGTGTGTGTACGTGTGTGTGTACTTTGTATGTGTGTGTACGTACGTGTGTGTACGTGTGTGTGTACTTTGTATGTGTGTGTACGTACGTGTGTGTACGTGCGTGGACGTGTGTGTACGTGTGTGTGTGTACGTGTGTGTACGTGTGTGTACGTGTGTGTACTTTGTATGTGTGTGTACGTGTGAGCATGTGCGTACGTGTGTATGTGTGTGGTGCGTGTACCTGTGTCTTTACGTGTGTGTACGTGTGTGCGTGTGCACGTGTGTGTTCGTGCGTGCGTACGTGTGTGTACGTGCGTGTGTGGGTGAATGTGTGTGATTGTGAGTGTGTGAGTGTATGTGTGAGGGTGTGTATGTGAGTGTCTGTGTGAGTGGGTGAGTGTGTCCGTGTGTGTACGCGCGTGTACGTGTGTATGTGTGTGGACTTGTGTGTACGTGCGTGTGTACTATGTATGTGTGTGCATGTGCATGTGCGTACGTGTGTATGTGTGTGGTGCGTGTACCTGTGTCTGTACGTGTATGTGTGCGTGTTTATGTATGTATGTGCGTATGTACTTTGTACGCGTGTGTGTATACGTGTGTGTGCGTGTTTATGTGTGCGTGTGTATGTGTTTATGTGTGTGTGTAAGTGCGTGTTGTGTGCGGTAGTGTAGCGGTTAGCGCGCTGCGCTATGAACCTGGCGACCCAGGTTCGATTCTCGCTCACGGCCAAAACTGGTGACGATTATCTGAGTCGGACCTGGGCACCCTCTAGGTCGACTCAGCTTGAAAATGAATACCTGGTGCGGTGTATAGACATCGCCGCTAGGGAGACAAAGGCGGCCGGGCGTGGTTCTGCTCACACATCACTCCCGCCGTGTACCGTTCCGGCCTTCATAGGCGCTGCTCGCTGAGAGAACTTGCCCCAACAGTCTGTTAAGGCTTCATGGTGACATGTTTGTCATTTGTATACGCATATATACACACATATACAAACACATATGCACACACATACATGCACATATATACACACACAAATGCGCGTGCATGTGTTTAAGTTGTGCACGCGTTCACGTGTTACCAATAACAGCACACGCCGACGAACATTAACGGCGATATTGATCATTGTACATCATAATAATAACAACAATTTTGAGTTTTTAGCTTCACGATTAATTCCATGCAAGAGCGAACCACGACAATGGCACAGCGAGCCAAAGCGAAATCAGAGCATGGCTCGCAGATTGTGATCGTGATGATAATGGAGAACAGAGATTGCCCTCCTTTATAGGTGGAGAGATCGGGGGGTGGGATGAGGGGGGGCTGGTGGGGGGGGGGGAGGAGGATGAGAGGGGGGGAGGTTGACCCCTGGGTCGCCTCTGTGTAGTAAAGGTCAAGTTGTAAATTTGGCACGCGCGTGGACAGAGGGTTCACTAACACACACGCGCGTACACACACACATATATACACAACAAAGATGCCCCGTATGGCCTTGACAGAGTGTTGGGGCAAGTGCTGTTAGCAAGTAGCACCTATGAAGGCCGGCACGGTACACGATGCTGGTGGCCAGCATCACGCCCGGCCGCCTTTGTCTCCCGAGTGGCGATGTTTACACACCGCACCAGGTACTCATTTGAGGCTGAGTCGACGTAAAGGAGCCCCAGGACCGGTTCAGATAATCGTCACCGGTGTTGGCCATGAGCGTGAATCGAACTCGGGTCGCCGGGTTCGTATCGCAGCGCGCTAACCACGACACTGACACTCCTCATGGGGACACGATTCACAGGGAAATACACGGAGAGACACACGGAGAGGCATACGGGGACACACGGGGACACACGGGGAGACACACGGAGACACACGGAGACACACGGAGACACACGGAGAGACACACGGAAAGACACGGAGAGACACACGGAGAGACACACGGAGAGACACACGGAGATACACGGAGAGACACACGGGGAGACACACGGGGAGACACACGGGGAGACACGGGCAGACACAGGGAGAGACACACGGGGAGACACACGGAGACACACGGGGACACACGGGGACACACAGGAGAGACACACGGGGAGACACACGGGCAGACACAGGGAGAGAGACACGGGGACACACGGGCAGATACAGGGGGAGACACACAGGGAGACACGGGGAGATACAGGGGGAGACACACGGGGAGACACGGGGAGATACAGGGGGAGACACACGGGGAGACTCACGGGGGGACACACGGGCAGACACAGGGGGAGACACACGGGGAGACACGGGGAGATACAGGGGGAGACACACGGGGAGACACAGGGGGAGACACACGGAGACACACGGGCAGACACAGGGGGAGACACAGGGGGAGACACGCGGGGAGACACGGGGAGATACAGGGGGAGACACACGGGGAGACACACGGGGACACACACGGAGACACACGGGCAGACACAGGGGGGACACACGGGGACACACACGGAGACACATGCTGACATACAGAGAGACACACGGGGACATGGGGGAGACATACGGATACACACGAAGACACACACACATGCATACACAAAGACGTACACATTCACACACACGCGTAAACAAACAGGCATACATATAGACACATTGATATACACACACAGACATCGATACAAATACGCAATAAGTATACGTACATGCGCATATATACACATATGTACGCTTATATGCATTGTTCATATGTATACAAATGTATAATTATGTACCCAAATATATACATATTCGCATACACACATCGACATTATATATACGCACACACTTACTAGTACTAGTGATGTGCTGTACTAGTACTAGTGGTGTACTAGTACTAGTGATGTGCTGTACTAGTACTAGTGGTGTACTAGTACTAGTGGTGTACTAGTACTAGTGGTGTACTAGTGGTGTGCTGTACTAGTGCTGTACTAGTACTAGTGGTGTACTAGTGGTGTGCTGTACTAGTACTAGTGCTGTACTAGTACTAGTGCTGTACTAGTACTAGTGCTGTACTCGTGGTGTGCTGTACTAGTGCTAGTGGTGTGTTGTACTAGTGGTGTGCTGCACTAGTACTAGTGCTGTACTAGTACTAGTGCTGTACTAGTACTAGTGCTGTACTAGTACTAGTGCTGTACTAGTACTAGTACAGCACTAGTACTAGTGCTGTACTAGTACTAGTGCTGTACTAGTACTAGTGCTGTACTAGTGGTGTGCTGCACTAGTACTAGTGCTGTACTAGTGCTGTACTAGTACTAGTGCTGTACTAGTACTAGTGCCGTACTAGTACAGCGCAACACCGGTGGTGTGTTGGAGAGTATAGCCACAACAAGATTGACTGGTGTGCAGAACTACTCACGAATTGGCACGTTTTGTTTACGTGACAACAAAAATAACCCCTTACTAGTTGGCCGAGTCGGGTGGTGGCGGTGGCGAGTTTAACGACACACGCACAAAACACCTCGTTTGTGATCTTATATGTACACACACACAGGTCATTTATCACATCTACATATGTAAACATCCGTACGACCGCACGCATAGATACTGTACACCACACACGGTTACGTTTTGTCGCATTAAAAACGCAAAACGATGTAACAATTTTAATTTATTTTTCCCCGTGCTCTGATTTATTTTTGTTAGTTTTATTTTTCTTCAGCGACCGCCGTGCGAAAATTTTGACGTCGTCATTAATAGCGTCATAATTAACGTCGGTAAGGCGATATTTAATTTAATTACGCTTAAATCATGTTCGTCATTATCGTGTATTATATAATATGCGTATTTTCAAAGTCATTATCATCACCATTAAAATCATTACCAGGAATACGTAGTCTACATTTAAACATTATTATTATCATTGCCAAGTATTACATTAATGCTCCAATTAAAACAGCATCATCATCATCATTTATTAAATCATATCTCTGATTCAAAATCATCATTGTCACCATTATTACCACGTATTAAACATATTTTATTATTTAACATCATCAACATCATCACTATAATCGTCGCTATCATCATTAGCATAATCGCTATCATCATTACCATCGATATCATCATCATGGCTATCGTAATCATCGCTATCACCATCACTATCATAATCATTATCGCTATCATCATCATCGCTATCATCATCACCATCATCATCGCTACCATCACCATCATCGCTATCATCATCGCTATCATTATCATCGCTATCATTATCATCATCGCTATCATCATCATCGCTACCATTGCCATCATCGCCCAGCTCGTGGCCCCTGCTCCAATCAGGCCACAGAGCTGCTCGCTCCACGCCACACCACATGCCCTGCGGCGTGAAAGTCATTACAACGTTGGCACTTAACCTTTGACACCTCAAGCACATGCCCCTAGACCCCGGCCTCGAGCCCCCCCCCCTCTTCCACCACCTCCCCCCCCCATACCACCTCCCCACATCCCATCCGCAACTCAGAGAGGTTGCATTCAGCCTGCGGCCGGACACAATGCGAACAGCTCCCAACGCAGTTTAAACGCGTGGGCTTCGAAACGTAGCTTCTCGGACACGTCCCGAGAAGCCGCTGCTGCTGCTGCTGCTACTGCTGCCGGGCCAGTGGCTGTCGCGCGTGCGCCAGCCGACGTGGTCACGCTGCGTGTCCACGGGCCGGCCACGTTGAGCCGCAGCCCGCTGACTTCCTGAAGGCGACCGCGATGTCTCGGCTCCGAGTCGCAGTGGCGGCGGCGGCGGTGGCAATAGCGTAGCGGTTACACAGAGAGTCATAGAGTTACATAGAGACACGTAGCGGTTACACAGAGACACATAGAGTTACATAGAGACACGTACAGAGTTACATTGAGACACATAGAGTTACATAGAGACACGTAGCGGTTACACAGAGACACATAGAGTTACATAGAGACACGTAGCGGTTACACAGAGAGTCATAGAGTTACATAGAGACACGTAGCGGTTACACGGAGACACATAGAGTTACATAGAGACACGTAGCGGTTACACAGAGACACATAGAGTTACATAGAGACACGTACAGAGTTACATAGAGACACATAGAGACACGTACAGAACTACATAGAGACACGTACAGAGTTACATTGAGACGCATAGAGTTACATAGAGACACGTACAGAACTGCATAGAGACACGTGCAGAGTTACATAGAGACACGTACAGAGTTACACAGAGACGCATGGAGTTACACAGAGACGCGCGGAGTTGTACAGAGACACGCAGAGTTGCACAGAGACACATAGAGTTACATAGAGACACGTACAGAGTTACATAGAGACACATAGAGACACAGAGTTACATAGAGACACATAGAGACACGTACAGAGTTACATAGAGATACATAGAGTTACATAGAGATACATAGAGTTACATAGAGATGCATAGAGACACAGAGTTACATAGAGATACATAGAGATACATAGAGACACATAGAGACACAGAGTTACATAGAGACGCATAGATTTACATAGAGACACATAGAGACAGAGTTACATAGAGACACATAGAGACACGTATAGAGTTACATATAGATACATAGAGTTACATAGAGATACATAGAGACACAGAGTTACATAGAGATACGTAGAGTTACATAGAGACACGTAGATAAACATAGAGACGCAGAGTTACATAGAGATACATAGAGTTACATAGAGATACATAAAGACAGAGTTACATAGAGACACATAGAGTTACATAGAGACACGTACAGAGTTACATAGAGACGCATAGAGTTACATAGAGACACATAGAGTTACATAGAGACACATAGAGTTACATAGATACACATAGAGTTACATAGAGACACATAGAGTTACATAGAGACACATAGAGTTACATAGATACACATAGAGTTACATAGAGACACGTACAGAACTACATAGAGGCACGTACAGAGTTACATAGAGACACGTACAGAGTTACATAGAGACACATAGAGTTACATAGATACCCACAGAGTTACATAGAGATCCGTCGAGATGCATAGAGACTCGTAGATTCATATTTACATACAGACGCATCGAGTTAAATAGAGTTTCACTGAGTTACAGAGATCCGTAGAGATTGATAGATTCATAGAGTTAAACAGAGACTCAAAGACCACATCCTAAGGTGGTCGTCAGCTTCAGGACATCTTAGTTGCAGGTCATCTCAGTGCTGAGCCGGTGATGGATATTCCACATTCCCATGGCGCGCGACGGACAAGGTCTATCTGTTGATATCCCCCCCACCACAAAGTGGTACCAATTTTACGCGATGGTGATGATGATGACGACGACGACGACAACGGGCTAAACCCGTGACCCCACCGCCCCCAACCAGGGTGTGAACTCGGACTCCTTCCCGTTGGGAGCCGCTCGCTCCACCGCTGACCCTGTTAGTCAATCCAGTGCTGGATGAAGACGCCGGCATCAACCACTTCAGGGCCGTCTTGTGAGCTGAGCGAACGTATTAATAATGATTTGCAATAAGTATATTGTTTGGGTCTTTCGGTTCAAAGGAAAGAACAAAAACAAAATAACAAATTCTCTTACGTGACTTTACCGAAAGGCCCGAAGAATATTAATTCCTGCAGTCACGAAAGCTTTTAAGTCATCACTTAAATATGCATCTATCTTTCTGGGGGGAGGGGTTACCGTACACCACCTCGTGTGGCGTGCCGGCCTTCGTAGGTGCTGCTACTCGCTAACAGCACTTGCCCCAACAGTCTGTTAAAGGCTATACGGTGGTGATATTTATCTTTGTCTTTTTATTTTACATATGTGCGTGATGTGTGGGCGTTATGTAACGTAATTGTGTTTTTGTCTAGCGCGGATAACGATGCCCGTTTGTAATGAACGAGAGTGTGTGTGTGTGTGTTTGTGTAGCTGATTTGTGCATCGGTGTCGCTAATGTAATAACCCCTTAATTCCGTGAATAATTCGATCGTTACATCGGCCTGCAAACAAACAGGCAAGGCTCGTAGCGCGTCAAGTGCGTGTCGTGAGTGTGAGTGTCCGCGTGTGTGTGTGTGTGTGTTGGGGGGGGGGAGCGGTGGCGCAGCGGTTAGCGCTACGCTAAGAAACTGGCGTCCCGAGTTCGATTCCCGCTCACGGGCACCAACACCGGTGACGATTATCTGAACCGATCCTGGGCCTCCCCTAGGTCGACGCATCTTTTAAACGAGTACCTGGTTCGGTGCGTAAAAAAACATCGGCCCTTATTCAGAGGGAGAGAGAGGGGGGGGCAGAGCTACCTCCACCGCGTGTGGGAAGCCCACGCGGTCCAGGGATTGCTCGTCACGGATTTACAGGAACGGGGGGAGGAGGAGGGGAGATGCCTGGCCTAGTTACCGTCAGATCACGGTGGAGTAATCCCCACTCGCCCCGTCTCTGGCAATGAACGTTCGCGCGCGACGTTTTATATGTGTCGGAGGACGTCAACTCAACCTTCCGCTGATTGTCATCATCATCATCATAATCGTCATCATCATCATCATCGTCAAAGGCTCTCACTCTCGCGTGCGCGCGTAGATCGCGACGATGGAACGCGCTTCGAAGTTGCTGAGCAACGTGGTCGTGCCAGGCTCGTTAATGAACGAATCAATAGATGCCGACACAGTTGGACGTTTCAGCTCCGCGGCCTTTCTCAGGCCGCTTGTGAACTCACTTCGCAGCGCAAAGTGTGCCTTGTCTGAAACGCGAAGCACAATCATCTACACACGTGAACACACACACACACGTGAACACTCACACCGTCACACGTGAACACACACGTTCACGCCTGAAGACACAGACACGTGGACACTCATGTACACGTGGACACGCAAGTGAACACTAACACACACGTAAACACACACACATGTAAATACTCATACAAGTTAAAATTAACACGTGAACACACGTGAACACTCACACACAAAGACTGTTCTCCGGATTATAAGACTCAGATGTGTGTGTGTGTGTTTGTATGGGATCGGTGACGCAGTGTTTAGCACGCGGCGCTACGAGCCACGGTGAAACATTAACAATGGAGAGACAAAGGCGGCCGGGAGTGGTGTTGCCCAACACCCAACCCCATTGCTGGCTTCGTCGGTGCTGCGACTCGCCAACAGCACTTGCCCCGACGGGCTGTGTGGGCTACACGGGTGTGAGGAGATCTTTGTCTTTGTGTCTTATTGTAAACGTTGTGTGTGTGCATAGAAGGGAGTGGTAGATGGAGGAGGTGGGTAGAGTAGGAGCAGGAGGAGTGGATGTACGAGGAAGAGGTTGAACGAGGTTCCAACTCCTTCTCCCATTTGGGACGTCAGCCTCCTCTTCACCGCTGGCCGCTTGCGTGCCGTGGGGAGCGGTGGCGCAGCGGTTAGCGCGCTCCGCTGCATCCCGGTTCGGCTCCCCGTTCACGGGCCACCAACACGGGCGACGATTTTCTTGAATCAGCCCTGGGTCGAGTCAGCCTCACGAGTGCCTGGCGCGATGTGTAATTATCGACACAAGGAAGACAAAGACGGCCGAGGGTGGTGCTGCCCACACACATGCTCACTCACTCTCGTGTGCCGTGGTAACCTTCATAGGCGCTCGCTAACAGCACTTGCCCCAAGAGTGTGTGAAGGCTAACGGGGGGATCTTTGTCTTTGTGCTGCTCCGTGGCTTGTAACAGCGATCAGAGAATACAAGTCACTCGCTCCGTCACGGATTGCGCTCTAAATCCGTGACTGCCCGTGACCGATCAATGTGTACGTAGGGGGGGAGAGATACAAAGACGGGAAGAGGTATTTTATTTATTTATTTTGTTCTTAACATTCTTCACAGTGGCGCATTGTGTTTGTGTGTGAGCCTGTGGGTCTCTGTGTGAGTCTGTAGGTTTCTGTGTGAGGCTGTGGGTCTCCGTGTGAGTCTGTGGGTCTCTGCGTGAGTCTGTGGGTCTCTGTGTGAGTCTGTGGGTCGCCGTGCGAGTCTGTGGGTCTCTGTGTGAGTCTGTGCGTCTCTGTGTGAGTCTGTGGGTCTCTGTGTGAGTCTGTGGGTCTCTGTGTGAGTCTGTGGGTCTCTGTGTGAGTCTGTGGGTCTCTGTGTGAGCCTGTGGGTCTCTGTTTGAGTATGTGAGTCTCTGTGTGAGTCTGTGCGGCTCCCTGTGAGACTGTAGGTCTCTGTGTGAGGCTGTGGGTCTCTGTGTGAGGCTGTGGGTCTCTGTGTGAGGCTGTGGGTCTCTGTGTGAGCCTGTGGGTCTCTGTGTGAGCCTGTTGGGTCTCTGTGTGAGGCTGTGGGTCTCTGTTTGAGTCTGTGGGTCTCAGTGTGAGTCTGTGGGTCTCTGTGTGAGCCTGTGGGTCTCTGTTTGAGTCTGCCGGTCTCTGTGTGGGTCTGTGCGTCTCTGTGTGAGGCTGTGGGTCTCTGTGTGAGTCTGTGGGTCTCTGTGTGAGGCTGTGGGTCTCTGTTTGAGTCTGCCGGTCTCTGTGTGGGTCTGTGCGTCTCTGTGTGAGTCTGTGGGTCTCTGTGTGAGTCTGTGGTTCTCTGTGTGAGGCTGTGGGTCTCTGTGTGAGGCTGTGGGTCTCTGTGTGAGTCTGTGGGTCTCTGTGTGAGGCTGTGGGTCTCTGTGTGAGTCTGTGGGACTCCGTGTGTGTCTGTGGTTCTCTGTGTGAGTCTGTGGGTCTCCTTGTGAGTCTGTGGGTCTCCTTGTGAGTCTGTGGGTCTCCTTGTGCGACTGTGAGGAGTCTATGCTTATTCCGAAAGAGTTTCATGTCCAACTAGAGAACCCGCGTCTAAAAGAGATGACCCTTGCTTGCAAACATCTGGCGGTTCAGCAGCATTGATTCAGGCAAAGCCTGACCCTGCTGATGAGACGCCGAATGTCGAAACAGGTTCGGAACGTTGCTTGCGTTATACTGAACTCAGTGCTTTCTGCTTAGACCCCCCCCCCCCGCCAGCCCCCCTTAAGAAATCACGCGTGGCTGGTGGGATGGGTAAAAATGCGCGACTTTTATTCTACAATGCGGAGGGACAAATACGGGAAGGATGCATTCTTCGATTGTACGTAGAGACCGCCGTCTCTGGGGTATGGACGAATTTGGGCGACGCGCCCCGGGCCCCGTCCTTTGGGGGGGGGGTGGTGGCGCGCTTCAACGTCACGGCATCAGATGTCAAACTTCCCGTTTAGTTTGAGGGGGGGGGGGTGTCCACACGGAGGGTGAGCTGCCCCGGGTCCCGCAACCACCACCCCCCCCCCCTACGAACGGAGGGGTGGGGGGAGATGCGGGGGTGGGGGGTTGACAATTGAGGGGGGTGGGGGGAGAAGGAGCGGGGAGGTTGCAGTGGGGGGGTGGAGAGATTTCCATAACCGGTTCGACCTCCAATTTGGAGTTCGCGTGGGGAGTTTCGATTGCGCGGTCGTGCAAGCGGCGAGCGCGCTCCTCGGTCAACCCGGCGGCCCGAGCTCGATTCGGGCTCAAGGCCACGACCGGTGACGATTATCTCCGATTATTATCACGATTATCTCCGATTATTATCACGATTATCTCCGATTATTATCACGATTATCTCCGATTATTATTACGGTCGGCTGCGTACGGCGCGAAAGAAGATCAACGTGCGTGTTTGAACCCAGCCTTCGACTCCCCTAGGTCGACTCAGCCTCGAATGAGTAGCCTGGTGCCGTGTGCAAACATAGCGACTCGGGAGAAAAAGGCGGTCGGGCGTGGTGCTGGCCACCCACTCCCTCGTGTGCCGAAGTGTCGGCCTTCATAGGCGCTGCTCGTTAACAGCACTTGCCCCAACACTCTGCTAAAGCTATACGATGGATCTTTGGCTTTGTTTGGTCTTCTTATTGTTATTGGAATTCGTTCTTGTTATCGTCCTTGACTCTCTGCTCACAATCATTAAAGGGCCTTCATGATGATGGGCAGGCCTGGGTAAATCTGCGTGGCTGGGAGTCGGAGCCATTCCCTGTTCACCTAAGGGTTGCGACAGGGACGTCCTCTGGCTCCTACACTAGTTCACATAATCTTCGACCACGTAGTTCGAGAAAACTTCACATGGCTGTACCGGAGGAATTTTCATCTGGCACAGATACAATGGGAGGCTGATCGATGCCAGGGTGCGGTCAAGAGATGGGCTCCCCATTGGTCAACCGTGTTACGTATGGAGACGATCTGGTAACGTCACAGTGAAACGTGGAGCGTACTACTAAGAGATGAGGCCTTACTGTTTAAATAACAAAACATATATTTTTTTACGATTTAACCTATACTATGAACTATTTTAACTTGACCAGGTAAGGCCCACTGAGCTCTACGACACTTTTTCAGAAGCGACCTGGCTATCACGAATGATAGCCTAATGAAGTGACGTAATTAATGTGGACATTCATTGCAGCCAAATGCATGGAACCGCGTGTCGAGGAGGAGGGGGGGGGGTGGAAACCCGTGGAGAACTTGCAAACACCAAATATAACAGGCGTTAGGGTCGGGATCGAACCCATAACCTTCCCTGTATACCAGGCGAGGCAGCTAACATCTCGCCTGACACACTCAACATTAGCCCCACCATCAGCCCCGTCAACACTTAGCATCTGCCAAGATATTTTGTGTCATCACAAACCCCACTCCCCGAATTGCCCATCAGTGATGGGGCAGTCCTGTGTTTTTATCTCTCTCTTAAATTTAGCAAATCTTTGGAAGAACGTAATCAACCAGGTAGGGTGTTGACTGTTGTGTTAGCCGACTACCTGTGCTGTATTGCATTGTATTTCTAAGTTTACTATAGGCTTGTTTTCGCTTTTATTTGTACCTGATGATGAGTGCTTGTGTTGCAATCGAAACGTCGTACGCTATTATTTAATTTATTATTATTTTATCTTTCTACGTGACTTTACCGAAAGAACAAAAGAGTAATTCCTGCAGTCACAGAAATCGCCAAATCAAGTTTGAGAATAGAGAAGTCTCCGTGTATGGACGGTGCGCTTATGACCGGCACCAATTTGGCAGCAGAGGTCCCATTGGGAATCAAATCGAGCGGCATTATCTTTCCATCAGCTGCATAACGCTGTGTGGAAGCTACCTGGCATATGGCTCCACACGAAGCTTCGAATTTTCTCGGGCGCCGTTATGCCCTCCTTTCTCTTTGCTTGCGAAACGCGGAGCCCTTTAAAGGAACATCTCCGCCGGTGTGAAACATTAAACCTGGCCTGCCTACGAACCACCATGGGTTTATCCACGCTGGATTGTGTGAGGAGCTCCCACGAATCATTGAAAGATCTGGAGAGTGTCCCGCGGGCAAGGGTGCGGTGGTTGAGGCACGCAGGACACACGACTCATACCACCGCATGCCCGGACAGCTTTTGTTCGGCCAGATAGAGGGGGCTAAACGGGCGCGGCACGTGCTGCTGAAGAGATGGAGCGACGTGGTCGAGGAGGACGTGGAGCTGAGTGGACTTTCCGATGACCCGTGAACCGGCGGTGTCAAGATCGGCCTCTGTGGAGTAGGAGGCTCGTGAAGGACGCTGCTGCTGGGCAGTTGGAGACAGTCGCCGCCCTCCAGCAAACAGCGGTGGGCACAAGAGGAGCGACCCTCACAACAACGAGCGGAGCGTCGGGCCTCGCGAACGCAGACAGTTGGCAACAAGTAGGGAGCGCATGTGGCACATGTGGCGCATGTGCCAGTGGCCTCAGTCGGTCAACCCATGTTACATGTGCGCGTGTGCGCGCGCGCGTGCGATTTAACGGAAAGTGTGTGCAATTAGTTGTATTTGTGTGTGTGTAATTGTGGGGAGCGGCGGGGTAGTTGTTAGCGCACTGCTCTACGAACACGATGAGCCGAGTTCGATTTCCAGTCAAGAACAATAACAGTAATAGCGAATATTTGAACTCATCCCGGGCCTCCCCTAGGTCTATTCAGCCGAAAATGAGTACCTGGTGCAGTGTGTAAACATCGCCACTAGGGAGACAAAGGCGGCCGGGCGTGGTGCTGGCCACCCACCCCCTCGTGTGCCGTGCCGGCATTCATAGGTGCTGCTCGCTAATAGCACTTGCCCCTACAGTCTGTCAAGGCTATACCGGGGACCTTTGTCTTTGTTATGTATCTGTGTACGTGTATCTGTGCGTAGGTGTGTGTGTGTGTTAGCGTGTGTGTAAGTGTATCATTAGGTCGGTTCAGCCTTCAATAAATACCTGGTGCTGTGCATAAACATCAGTACTGGGGATACAAAGACGGTCGGGTATGGTGATGCCCCCCTCCCGTATCGGCCTTCATAGGTGATCGCTAACAGCACTTGCCCCAGCAGTCTAAGGAGACTACACGGGAGAGGATATTTGTCTTTGTGTTAGTGTATTTGTGTGCCAATGCATTACATAGTATATATGTATTTACGTTCATGTAATTTACGTATATAGGTCTGTTTGTAAAATGTTAATGTGTAAATGAAAATTAGCACATTATTATTATTATTAAGTGAATGCAATGTGTGTGTGCTGAGTAGTATTGTGAGTTGTGCGTGTATGTATGTGTGTGTGTATACGTGTGCATGTTTGTGTCTTGTGTACATGTATGATATGGACGCATTTAATGTGTATAAATGTTTTATTGTTACGCGTTAATGTGGTTTTTAAAATATATATTTGTTTAATTATATTTGGCGTCTATCTAAAGTAAATATATGAAGTCTGTATAACGGTGTCTGTGTGTGTAGCGGTTAGCGCCCTGCGCTATGAACCTGGCGACCCGAGTTCGATTCCCGCTCACGGCCAACACCAGTGACGATTATCTGAACCGGTCCCGGGCCTCCCCTAGATCGACTCAGTCTTAAATGAGTACCTGGTGCGATGTGTAAACATCGTCACTAGGGAGACAAAGGCGGCCGGGCGTGGTGTTGGCCACTCACCCCCTCGTGTGCCGTACCGGTCTTTAGAGGTGCTCGCTAACAGCACTTGCCCCAACAGTCTGTCAAGGCTAAATGGGGAGGATCTTTGTCTTTTTGTCCATCAAATTGTTTTTGTTTTCGTGTGCGCGTTGCGTAAGCCAGCATGCACTTGGCCCTCCAGTCTGCGAAACAAGGCCACGCGGGAGACCTTTGCCTTTGTTTGGGGAGCGGTGGCGCGTGTGGTTAGCGCGCTGCGCTTTGACGAACCCGAGGAACATCGGACCCGACCCCCCCCCCCTCCAACCATCCACGCTCGACTCAACTTCAAACGAAAGCACTTGGAGCCGCGTGTGAAAGCGTCAGCCAGCCTGGGAAGACAAAGGCGGCCGCGCGAGTCGCCTCGGAGGCACAAGGCGCGAGCGACGCTTGCCCCTAGCAGCCTGTGGCGGCTCCCACGTCGGCGGGGTTGGTGGTCGTGGTGGCGGTGATGGGCGTGGATGGGGATTCGTCTACGTCTACGTAAACGTTTCGTCCGTTGCTCGTGACCACGCGGCCGCTTTTTATCGGCTTGAACGTCTCACTCGGCTGGAGGCGAGTTACTCGGTTCACTCACCTTGAACCCTGTGGGTGGTGGGTAGTGGGGTGGGTGGGGGAGTTTTGGAGCGCTCGCGCGTCTGTGCGAGTCTTTAACGAGAGGTGGTTTCACTCCGGGTTCGTTGCGTAACCGGTAACCGCGTTGAACATCGGTCAACGGTTCGAAATGTGCGTCAATTAACGTGCCGGGAGCCTTAGGCCGCCGTGCGGTTTGCACCGTCCGCGCGTGCCGATCGGCGCGTGCATTAAGAACGTTTCAACTTGAAACGGTTACCGGTTCGCGACCACGTTGCGGAACGGGTAAAATCGCATCGTAGAACGGTTACCGGTTTTTTTGTGAATTTGTTTTTCTTTTACCGGTTATCGCTCGACGATCCCTGCGTGCAACCGTGAAGTTGAGAACGTGGGTTCGATCCCGACCCTGACGATGCCTGCTGTACATTTGGAGTTTGCGGTGTCTCTCTCTCTCCGTGGCGAGATGTTAACTACCTCGCCTGGTATGCAGGAGGTCGTGGGTTCGATCCCGACGATGCCTGCTGTATATGTGGAGTTTGCGGTGTCTCTCTCTCTCCATGGCGAGATGTTAACTACCTCGCCTGGTATGCAGAAGGTCGTGGGTTCGATCCCGACCCTGACGATGCCTGCTGTATATTTGGAGTTTGCGGTGTCTCTCTCTCTCTTCGTGGTGAGATGTTCACCACCTCGCCTGGTATGCAGGAGGTCGTGGGTTCGATCCCGAACCTGACGATGCCTGCTGTATATGTGGAGTTTGCGGTGTCTCTCTCTCTCTCTTCGTGGTGAGATGTTAACCACCTCGCCTGGTATGCAGGAGGTCGTGGGTTCGATCCCGAACCTGACGATGCCTGCTGTATATTTGGAGTTTGCGTGTCTCTCTCTCCGTGGTGAGATGTTAACTACCTCGCCAGGTATACACGAGGTCGTGGGTTCGATCCCGACCCTGACGCCTGCTGCTGTATATTTGAAGTTTGCGTGTCTCTCTCTCGGTGGTCGCGTTGATTTTCTCCGGGTTCCCCCCGCCCCCCCCCCCCACCCTCCACATTTAGACTCAACATCACGCGTTTAGATAATTTGGCTGCTCTGAATTTCTACGTGATGACACCCGCCACTTATTTGAGCTGCTGTTGTTCGTGAGAGCCAGGTCTCGAGAGCTGTGCAGCTCAGTGGCCTTAACCCCTCGAAAACAAAAAATAGTTTACAGTTTTATAGTTTAATTAAAGTATGATCCCAATTAAGTAATATGCGGTGTGACATTTTCAAACCGTGTCGCCGACACACATTGGCTTACACTTGCAAACGAGCACCACGAGATTTGTGGGCGCCCGCTGTCAAGCGAAGCAGTCGGAACAAACAGCAGTATTAACCGGGGCTGCCGCTGGAACTCGAACCGCGAACCTCTACAACGTAGGCGCGAAGGCGCTGCCGCTGGAACCGACCACGTCTGCGTTTGTGCCAAATTTCACCTCGCTAGCCCTTCTTGACCATCGTTTAAATCCAAGCATTGCGTGCAAGTTCATACATACGCACGTACAAGTACATGCGAATGCAAACGCGCGTGCACGTCTGAACGTATTATGTTGTGCGCACTATCAGCACTTGTCCCACACGTCTGTGTAAGGCTATACTGGGGGATCTTTGTCTTTTTGTTGTGAGTGCGGTGTGGTGAGCGGTAGTGTCGCGGTTTTGCACGCTATGCTACGAACCCTGCGATCCGAGTTCTAGTCCCGCTCACGGCCACCAACACTCGTGACGGTTATTGGAATCGATTCTGGGCCCTCTACCTGAAACGACTCAACCTCAAATGAGTATACCTGGAGCGGTGTGTAGTAAACATCGCCACTCGGGAGACAAAGGCGGCCGGGCCTGGTGCTGGCCACAACACCCGCTCGTGTGCCGTACCGGCCGTCGCAGGTGCTACTCGCTAACAGCACTTGCCCCAAAAATCTCTTAAGGCTATGCTGGGGATCTTTTGCCATTGTATGAGTATGTTGACGTCCTGAAGATGCTTGACGCAATTTCAAGAGAAACGTCTGGCTGTGAGGATTGTTCTTTAAATCACCGAGTGAGTGGTTGAGCGAGTGGGTGAGTGAGTGGTTGAGCTCAGACAATCATCACAATGGACGCAAAGTTATAACGCTCGTATACCACGTGACAACTTAAGTTGTTTGGCTACGTCGGGTGGTGGAGGGTTTTTTGGCACAACGTTGGCCAGATCGTAACGTGGTGTATGTATGTTTATTTATGTATGGCATGCGAGTGTTGAAACGCTACATAGCGCATATTCTAGATGAGTTTGAATTGCAATTTTCTGATTTCGGAAGTTCGCATTGTTTCTAAGGTCAATTTCGGAACTTATTCGGATTTTGTCCAAACGTTTACATTACGCACTAAATTAGCCTGGTCTCCCTGCTCTGAAGAAGGATTATTTCGCGAAACGTCGCCTTTTATAGACAGTGAGGTCTCGGAGTACACGGTGGGGGTGGGGGGTTAGGTTCCGTGTACCCATGCGTAAGCGCGAATTCGCGTCAATTGTGGTTTGCCTCTACGAGTGTAGATATACATTATATGTACATTACTATATATTACTATATTCTACTATATTACTATTTACTACTACATTACTATACACTACTTTATACTACTACATTACTATACACTACTATATATTATATTACTATACGAGTGCAGTATATACAATGTAAGAGTGGATATAAATGTACATAAATGTTTAACAAAGTACAGTATATTATTGGTTCTTTCGGTAAAGTCACGTAGAAGGGAAACAATAAAAATTAGAAAAATATAAAAAATAAAATTCTCACGACGTTTCGACTGCAACACAAGCAATCATCATCAGGTGTGAAACCCACAGCAAGAACATTTTAAAAAGTGACGGTTTTTCAAATTTTCTTGCTGTGGTTTTCACACCTGATGATGATTGCTTGTGTTACCGTCGAAACGTCGTGAGAATTGTATTGTTTTATACTTTTATAATTTTTATTGTTTCCCTTCTACGTGACTTTACCTTAAGAACCAAGAATATGAATCCCTGCAGTCACGAAAGCTTTAAATAAAAAAGTACAGTATTGCACGATAAACGATTAACTAATCATCTGCTGCATCCGGGTCAGCTAAAACACTAGATCATTATGAACACTATATATTATTAACACTAGATTATTAACACTAAATATTATGAACACTACATTAGAACGCGAGAGATTGTTTCGGACTCGCTACTTGCGCGTGCGATAGAGTTACACGCCGCCAAATCCGTCGCTCTCGTGATTACGGGGGGGAGGGGGGGGCGGTGATTTTATTTGTCACTTCCCGCCCCGTGCATGGAGCGAAAGTACGAGCCGCACAAAGTGCGAGGACGAATCGGGGGTCGGTCGGTCTGTCGCGTGCGAGCGGGTCCGCGTACTCTGAGCCCGCCGCCTACTCCGATACCTCACTGTGTAGATTTTGTTTCCGTTGAAGCCCACACACACACGCGCACACACGCGCGCACGGTGCTGTTATTGACCAATGGTTCGAGGTAAAACATTTGCTGCGCTAAACGGTGTTCCTGCGAACGAAAGTGACGTCATCCGAAGCCACGTGATACCACCGTTTGACTTTTTTGGGGGCGGCGAAAAAAGGCACGCGCACGACGCCATTTTAAGTCAGGTGACTTCCTGTGACGTCATCTTTCGTATAAAATCCGAACGGCGGGAGATATTTTCGGGAGGGGGGTGGGAATCGATTACGGGTTTACAGACTTCGTACATTTAGATCGACACAGTGAATAATTTGGCCACAGTATTGGGCAACGTGGGGAGCACGTTGCCCAATATATATATCTCGATCACGTGTAATATTTATCACGTGTAATATTTATCACGTGTAATATTTATATATCTCGATCACGTGTAATATTTGTGTGTGCGTGTGTGTTTTGCGTGAGCACTCTGCTCCGACCCCGGCCATGCAACTTCAATTCTCCGCTCACGGCCACCAACACCGGTGACGATTATCTGAACCGGTACCGGGCCTGCCCCTTAGGTCCACTCAGCCTCAAATGAGTACCTGGTGCGATTGTGTAGATATCTGCACAGGGGGAGTCAAATGCGTCCGGGCGTGGTTTTGGCAACCCACCCCCTTCGTGTGCCATGCCGGACTTCACAGGTGCTACTCGCTAACAGCACTTGCCCCCGCAGTCCCTTGAATGCTATACGTGGCATCTTTGTCTTTATATAAGGCCGTGCGCCGATCCACTGCTGGATGAAGGCGTCTCCACGCCGTGTGTCGGTGACATGCGGGGTTGTCCGAACGTACTGCGCCGTGTGCGTCTTATAATCCGGAGAATATGGCGATTTGGCCAATGGGAGGCAGGCCGTGAGCCTCAGATATACAAAAGCAAAGTTCCCCCAGTATAGCCCACGTGGGCTCTGGGGTCAAGTGCTGTTGGAAGGATTGGGTGGCCAGCACCACTCCCGGGCCGCATTCGTCTCCGCAGGGCTGTGCGTTAAACACACGCCGCGTCAGGTGATCATTTGAGGCCGAGACGACCTAGGGGAGGCCTATAAACCGGTTCAGATGTTCGTCACCGATGTTGGCCTGCGGGCGGGAATCCAACTCGGATTCGTGAGCCTCAGTGCGCTCACCGCGACGCAGCTGCTCCACACACAACAACAAAGGCAAAGATCCCCCGTATAGCCTTCAACGGACTTTTGGGGCAGGTGCTGTCTGCGAGTGCCTATCGCGGCGATCACGGCACACGATGGGGGGGTGGGTGGCTAACACCACGCCCGGCCACCATTGTCTCCCCAATGCTCATATTTACACGCCACACCACCAGGTACACTTTTAAGGCTGAGGCGACCTAGGGGAAGCCCTGCAGATACACCACACACACACAGGCAGGTAGGCGCACACACACACAGGCACACACATATATATGCGTGCACATGACAAACGCTTTAACAGCAAAACAGCGGGTACCACTCACCGAACGGTTCCGGGCATGGGAACGTGGAGTGGGCACGCATGATGGGGAGGCAGCGCCGACTCCCGCCGATCTCTCCTCTCTCCGCACGCGCGTGTGTGTGCGTGAGTGTGTGTGCCCGAGTCTGTGTGTTGGTGAGTGTGTGTTTGTGAGGTGTACGTGAGTGTGTGTGAGTGTATGTGTTAGTGCGTGCGTGAGTGTGCGTGTGGTGTGTCCGTGAGCGATTGGGGGTACGTATACGCGACCCGGCCCCGGTATTGAACCCGGAGAAGCTGCCTCAGACACCCCAAACCGCACCCATCCGCCCAGCTCAGCCCGTCGGGGTTGGGTCAAATCAAATAAATGTTTTGTCTTTGTTCGGAATTTTCCCCTGCCAAGGGGAGATGGAGCGAAACAATTGGACCGAGTTCCAAAGACGGAGAAAGGGGCGCGCGCGCGAGATAGAGATGGGGAGAGAGAGGGAGCGAGAGAATGTTGAAAACTGTTATAAACCAGAGATCCCCGTGGTAAAACAGTGCTTCTATCTTGATAAACACGTTGTTTGTTGCAACAACAACAACAACAAAAAGTTGATTAAAGAAACCTTTAAGTGTTAAAAACTTGAAACCAGAAAATAAAAATGTACATTAAAAAGAGAGAGAGAGAGAGGGATGGAGAGAGATAGAGCGAGATAGAGCTGACGGAGAGGGAGGAGAGGGTGAGGGAGATAACGTTTGAGAGATAAAGAGAGAGGGGGGGGGGGTGGCACAAGAGAAGGGAGGGAGAGGCGGCAGTGCAAAGAAGAGGGGAAGGAACCCCCCCCTCCCTAGCAAAAAGGGGGCCGCGGGCCGAACGCGCGCGGCGACCACGTGTCACGCCACATCGGAGATGGATATGGAGCGCGCGAGAGAGAGCGAACGAGAGAGATTAGTGGATAGAGAGACGGCGAGAGAGAGAGAGAGTGGAGGAAGAGAAAGAGAGAGAGAAAGGAGATAAATAAAAAAAACGAACGGGAGGAGAGGAGCGGAGAGAGACAGATTTGTCGTTGCTAAAGTTCGAATCGTGACTTTTTTTTAATCTCTCTGTGTCTCTCGCCTTCTTTGAAGTCTGTCCGACGGGGTCACGGCACCTCCCCCCCCACCCCACGCAGGCACCCACGACCTCTCTCCTCCATCCAGACGAGTCCGCCGGACCGGTGACTCCAACCCCCCGCTATGGCGTCTGCTGTGGCGCCAAACACCGCGAGTTCAGGTGCTTAACGGCCCTTGTGCGCACGTGTGTGTGTGTCTGTGTGTGTGTCTGTGTATGTGTCTGTGTGTATGTGTGTGCATGTGGGAGTCTGTGTGTATGTGTGTGCATGTGGGGGTCTGTGTGTGTGTCTCTGTGTGTGTGTATGTGGGGGTTTGTGTGTGTGTGTATGTGGGGGTCTGTGTGTGTGTCTGTGTGTGTGTGTCTATGTGTCTGTGAGTGTCTGTATGTGTGTGTGTCTATGTGTCTGTGAGTGTCTGTGTGTGTATGTGGGTGTGTGTGTGTGTATGTGGAGGTCTGTGTGTGTGTCTCTGTGTGTCTGTGTGTGTGTCTGTGTGTATGTGTGTGCATGTGGGAGTCTGTGTGTGTGTGTATGTGTGTGCATGTGGGGGTCTGTGTGTGTGTCTCTGTGTGTGTGTATGTGGGGGTCTGTGTGTGTGTATGTGGGGGTCTGTGTGTGTGTCAGTGTGTGTCTATGTGTCTGTGAGTGTCTGTATGTGTGTGTGTCTATATGTCTGTGAGTGTCTGTGTGTGTATGTGGGGGTGTGTGTGTGTATGTGGGGGTCTGTGTGTGTCTGTGTGTGTGTGTGTGTAGGTCGACTCAGCTTCAAATGAGTACCTGGTGTGATGTGTAAACATCGTCACTAGAGAGACAAAGGCGGCCGGCCGTGGTGTTGGCCACCCACCCCCTCGTATGCCGTGCCGGCTTTCATAGGTGCTCGCTAACAGCACTTGCCCCTACAGTCTATTAAGGCTAAATGGGGGATCTTTGTCTTTATTGTCTCTGTGTGTCTGTGTGTGTCTCTGTGTGTGTAGCGGTCGTGTATCGTTCCGGCCTTCACAGGTGCTCGCTAACAGCACTTGCCCCAACAGTCTGTTCAGGCTATATGGGGGATGTTTGTCTTTGTATGTGGGGAGCGGTAGTGTAGCGGTTAGCGCGATCCGGATTCGATTCCCGCTCACGGCCAACACCAGTGACAATTATTTAAACCGGTTCCGGGCCTCCCCTAGGTCCACTCAGCCTCAAATGGTGCGGTGTATCGTAATCATCGGGCCTGTTGCTTGCCACCCCCTCGTCTGCCGGTGCGGGCCTTCACAGGCGCTGCTCGTGAACAGCACTTGACCCAAAAGCCTGGGCAGGCTGCGCGGGGCACATTTGTCTTTAATATACATTTGCTGGTGATTAGATACATATTTGTATCCGTCGATTCAACCACGTACAAAGACCCCCCCCCCCCCCCGTATAGCCTCTGACACCTATGAAGGCCGGAACGTCACACGAGGGGGTGGTGGGTGTGGTCAGACAAACACGTGGCCGCCTTTGTCTCCCCAGCTGATAGTCTTTCTTTTTTAAGGCTGAGTCGAACTAGGTGAGGCCGGTTCAGAAATGATCATCAGCGAAAGCTTAAGAGCAGTGGCCGGGTTCGTTGCACGGTGTGTGCGCTAACCGTTGTGCCACCGCATTCACGCATTTGCCCCTACAGTCTGTTAAGATCCCCCGTGTAACGTTCGCAGACTTTTGGGGCAAGTGCTGTTAGCGAGCAGCACCATACGGCACATGAACGGGAGTTGCCAGGACCACGCCCGACCGCCTTTGTCTCCCCAGTGGAGATGTTTGGGGCCGAGTCGACCTAGGAGAGGTCCCAGGATCAGCTGGTGTTGGTTGGTGGCCGTGAGCTGGAATCTGGAATCGAACTCGGGTGGCCGTGTTCGCACAGGGCGCTAACCGCTGCACCACCGCTCCCCTCACTCAGAAATGCATACACACACGCATACATATATGTACACTCACACACCAATCAATTTCATACAGACACACTCACACGCATATACATACAAACAAACACACTTACACCTCACACGTGCATATATATTGAAACGTTTAAACACACGAACACACACGTACACTCACGCGAGAACCATCTCACTCACACAAACACTCGCTCACACAAATACACTCACTCACATATATACACATATATACACACAAAGCCAAAGATCCCCCGTGTAGCCTTAACAGACTGTTGGGGCAAGTGCCGTTAGCGAGCACCTATGAAGGCCGGAACGGTACACGAGGAGGTGGGTGGCCAGGACCACGCCCGACTGACTTTGTCTCCCCAGTGGCGATGTTTACACATCGCACCAGGTACTCATTTGAGGCTGAGTCGATCTAGGCGACGCCCAGGACCGGTTCAGATAATCGTCACTGGTGTTGGCTGTGAGCGGGAATCGAACCCGGGACGCCAGGTTCGTAGCGCAGCGCGCTAACCGCCACACCACCTACAAACACAAAATACTCACACACACACACAAACCGTACACACACACCGTACACACACACTCACCGTAAATACACACACACCGTACACACACACACCGTACACACACACTCACCGTATATACACACACACACCGTACACACACAAACCGTACACACACACACACCGTACACACACACACTCACCGTACACTAACACACACACACCGTACACACACACTCACCGTACACACACTTACTCACCGCACACACACACCGTACACACACACTCACCACACACACACACCGTACACACACTCACTCACCGTACACACACACTCACTTACCGCACACACACAAACTCACCGCACACACACACACTAACCGTACACACACACACACCGTACACACACATACTCACCGCACACACACACACTCACCGTACACACACACACTCACGCACACACACACACTTACCGTACACTAACACATACACACCGTACACTAACACACACACTCACCGCACACACACACACCGTACACTAACACACACACCGTACACAGACACTCACCGCACACACACACCGTACACACACACACACTCACCGTACACACACACATACTCACCGTACACACACACACTCACCGTACACACACACATACTCACCGTACACACACACTCACCGTACACACACACACTCACCGCACACACACTCACCGTACACACACACACACCGCACACACACACACCGCACACACACACACACTCACCGCACACACACACATACTCACCGCACACACACACACACCGCACACACACACTCACCTTACACACACTCACCGTACACACACATACTCAACGTACACACACACACCGCACACACACACTCACCGTACACACACAATCACCGTACACACACACATACTCACAGCACACACACACACACCATACACACACACATACTCACCGCACACACACACTCACCGCACACACACACACTCACCGTACACACACACACACCGTACACACACACATACTCACCGCACACACACACATACTCACCGCACACACACACATACTCACCGCACACACACTCAATCTCACAACAAGATGAACGCTCAGGCCGGAATAAAAACAACCACGTGTGTATTTAATCAGAATACTGTAACAAGAACATCGACCACCATTACCAAAGTCCTGTAGTAATAATAATGATGTCATAATAATAATTATGACCGTCACGAAACACACCCGCGACAGTGACGTACACCCCCCCCGGCCCCCCCCCTCCCACCCCGTCCGTCAATCATCACGTCCGTTATATAATTAATTTAAATGGCGATAAATAAAGACGGTAATAATGATAATATATACAAGAAATAAACGGCAACAACTGTGTGTATGTACAATTACAAAGAGAGAGAGAGAGAGATGATGCTGGTATAGATATAGTATAAAGTGGGTATAAGATTAATCATCATTAACCACCATTATTACAATAATCATCATCATCATCACGATATTATCAGTTAATAATGCTCAACTATCAGCATATTAGACGCGCGCGCGCTGTGAGTCGCCTCACCATCCCTCCCTTTTTTGAGTTCCACGTGGCTCACAAAGTGTTTTACAAAGCGTGGCAATAACAGCCACCAGACACGGATCCTTTCAGAGCCACCCCCCCCCCCCCCCAAAGTTGCTCCCCCCCCCTTTCGCCCCCCAACACCGACAAAGAGAGCCGCACATGAGATGGTGATCGACGCGATATGAAGCGGAGTTTTTTTTTTGTTTAGCCGCGGAGGAGAAACTCGAAGTCGTCGAAGTCGCCCCGTTTACATCCGCGAGTGGAGCTCCGACGTCGCTTAGAATCATCGATTGTTGAAGATCACCGGGGGGGGTTCCAACGTTTCGCACCCACCCTCGCCCCCACACCGCCCCGGTTACCCTTCAATCACGAAGGCGGCCACGACACCCACATGGGTTCTGCTAAGTAACAGCAAAACAAACGCAGCCAAAAGACGCGCGATACGGTCAGCGAAAATTTCGGCCATGAATTCATCTGAAGCGTGTGTACTACGATAATGCCTCCTGTTGCTTTTACACCTATGTATATATGCGCGCGTGTGTGTGTGTGTTGTGTGTAGACATATATGTGTGTGCGCGCGCACGTGGATATATGTGTACAACGTAGATCGCTCTTTGCACGTGGTCTTGAACCAATGCTTCTTGATGAGACGTAGAAGGACGTGTGGCTGATGGGATGAGTCAAAAATAAAAATAAAACAATACTTGGAAAAATAATACTTTTCATATATATGGAGAGACACAGTGAGAGGATGCATTAATGAATTTTCCTATCATAGCGAGCCTGACACTGCTGATGAGACACTGAAGATCAAAACCGTTCCATGCCCTTAAACATCCGGCAGTTCAGCATTGGTTTCAAGCGAGCCCGACGCTGCTGATGAGACACTGAAAGACGAAATCGGTCCAGAGGTTGCATACATTAAAGCAATGCTGCTGTTATGGTATTTACAGGAGGAAAGGCCGAGACTATGTGTGGGTGTAACAAAACAAAAATACTTTTTTATATATATGAGTAGAGACAAATAATGGGAGACGTTATTTATTTTATGAATTATGTCCTCTCTCGCACGACACTTAAAATAAAACGACGATTATCGTTATTATCATTTACCAATCAGCGATAATAATTCATGTTTCCACGCGCGTGTCCTACGTCCCGTAATCCGCGAAATGAACGCCGTTTCGTTCTCAGCGCGGTGCCTAAAAGTCTCCCCTCCCCGCCCCGCCCCTCCCCACATCTTTATTTCATTGAGAATGGGTTACGATAAAATATAGCAACAACATAAGACAACGCCGTGGTGGTGGTGGGTGGTTGGTGGTTGGTGGTGGTTCACGCGGTGGTCACAGACACCCTCCCGCATTGAGAGTCCGTAATCCAAGACGCTTGTAGAGGAGGACGCCTATCAATGAGCGCCCGGCTGGTGAAGTTAAACCTCGTCTACAAACCCCCGCCCCCCTCCCCCCCCCGAGTGATTAGCAGTCAACCAGCCGTCACAATAAGTCAGTCGGTGGGCAAGGGACATCGTGATGAAATCGGATGGCATTATGATACACGTCCAACAATCGTCAGCATCACCATCATCATCATCATCGTCGTCATCGCAATAATTATCATCGGCTGCTGCCGATGCTATTATAATGAAACGGCGCGTGACAATGGAACTTCACCATTGACTGTAAACCTATAAATCGGGAGCGTCGTCTCTGCCCTCACCCGCCAATGGACATTAAAGACCCCCCCCCATCACTCCCACCACCACCACCACTCCCCCCCCCCCCCCCCCGTGACGTCTAGCTGTAGAGAGAGCATTCCGCTCAATATACACGTGCTATCCCTTGGAGGTTTTACGACGAAAACGAGACGAGCAACACAAAATCGTGGACAATTAATAAATGTGCCTTCGTGACTTATAGAAAATGCCTGCCACTAGGAGTGCCCCTTAGGCCAGATCATCACAACAACAACAACAGCAGCAGCAACAGCAGCTTTTGCTCCGAGATGATTTCGATGGAACCTAGCTAGCAACGCTGCGAGGAACGATAACTCCAAACGCGACTGGTGCTCAATCGTTTATCGCAGATGAGCAACTATGATTAGGAGTCAGAGAATAGTGATTTGGACGAGATTGTGTGATAATAGCAATTATTTTATTATGATTAAATGCGTAAACTTTTAATATTCGATGGAGTGTTTCTGTTAACAAAGCGACATAGGTAACGATTATAAAACCACGGGCCCCTTATAATTTATATATCTACATAGAGCACCTCCATACATTGATACCGATATCAAACCTTACGTACACACGTGCTCCGTGCGAATACTACAAATCACACGTGCTCGTATACATAGAGTGTGTACGTGCGTGTGTGTGGGGGGAGCGGTAGTGTAGCGGTTAGCGCCCTGCGTTATGAACCCGGCGATCCGGGTTAGATTCCCACTCACGGCCAACACCAGTGACGATTGTCTGAACCGGTCCTGGGCCTCCCCTAGGTCGACTCAGCCTCAAATGAGTACCTGGTGCGGTGTGTAAACATCGCCACTGAGGAGACAAAGACGGTCGGGCGTGGTGCTGGCCACCCACCCCCTCGTGTGCCGTACCGGCGTTCATAGGTGCTCGCTAACAGCACTTGCCACTACAGTCTGTCAAGGCTATACGGGGGATCTTTGTCTTGTGGGGGGAGTGGTGGCGCAGTGGTTAGCGCACCGCGCTACGAACCGATTCTCCGCTCACGGACACCACCAACAAACACCGGTTATGATCACCTGAACCGCTCGTGGGCCTCTCCTAGGTCGACTCAGCCTCAAATGAGTACTTGGGGCGACGTGTGAATGTAGCTGGTAGGGAGACAAAGGCGGCCGGGCGTGGTTCTGCCCACACATCACCCCCGTCGTATTCTGTGCCGGGCCTTCATAGGCGCTGCTCGCTAACAGCACTTGCCCCAACAGTCTGTTAAGGCTATATGGGTTGGGGGGGGGGTGTCTTTGTATTTGTATGCGTGTATACACGTGTCCATATATAATAAGAGAGATATATATTCTTAAAAAAAAACATTTTCCTAAACATAAAAGCAACAACATTTAATTTGGAGGGATATAATCAGTATATATATAAAAAAAAATAACAGTTTTAAAAATTCACAGTTATTACCGCGATTTGTAGTAATAAAAAAAGAGATACTCCCCGCACATCCCTCGATAGACAAGAGAAAGACAAAGACGCGTGCGTGATAGTAAAAGAAGAGACGACCCCCCATAACACCCCCCCCTCCCCGTGTGTCTATAAACAAGCCCCCCCTTCGACCCCCCCCCCCCCGTTCTCCCGCTATCTCATCACGGGCTGCTGCTACGTGAACCGACGAACCACCCCCCCCCCCGACATCGAGAGAACCCCCCCTAACCCCCCCTAACCCCCCCTAACCCACCCTAACCCCCCCCCTAACCCCCCCTAACCCCCCCCACACCCCCCCGCCAGAAGAGTTGTGGCTCACCCGTGCAGGGTGGTGGGGGTAAGAAGAAGGGTGGCACGGGAGGGTGCCACGTGGTTGGGGTGGTGTGTGTGGTGGGGCGGTGTGTTGGGGCTGGGGGTGTGTTGGGGCTGGGGTGTGTTGGGGCTGGGGGTGTGGTGGGGCTGGGGGGGTGTGTTGGGGCTGGGGGTGTGTTGGGGCTGGGGGTGTGTTGGGGCTGGGGGGGTGTGTTGGGGCTGGGGGTGTGTGTTGGGGCTGAGGGTGTGTTGGGGCTGGGGGGGTGTGTTGGGGTGGGGGTGTGTTGGGGCTGGGGGGGTGTGTTGGGGCTGGGGGTGTGTTGGGGCTGGGGGGGTGTTGGGGCTGGGGGTGTGTTGGAGCTGGGGGGGTGTTGGGGCTGGGGGGGTGTTGGGGCTGGGGGATGGTGTGTTGGGGCTAGGGGTGTGTTGGGGCTGGGGGGTGTGTTTCAGTGGATGTGTGAGTGGGGAGCGGTGGTGTAGTGGTCAGCGCTACGCTGCGCTACGAACCCGGCCACCCGAGTTCGATTCCCGCTCGCGGCCAACACCAGTGACGATTATCTGAACCGATCCCGGACCTCCCCTAGGTCGACTCAGCCTCAAATGAGTATCTAGTGCGGTGTGTAGTAAACATCGCCACTGGGGAGACAAAGGCGGTCGGGCGTGGTGCTGGCCACCCACCCCCTCGTGTGCCGTGCCGGCCTTCATAGGTGCCCCTATAGTCTGTTGAGGCTGTACGGGGGATCTTTGTCTTTGATGTTTGTTTTTGTGTGTGCGTGTTTGTCTGTGTGTTCGTGCGCCGTGTCGGTGTGTATGTATGTGCACAAGAACAAAAAGGATGTGTCGGTCAAAATAATAAATGCTTGCCCCTCTGCTGGAGGTTGGCCATTCTCTACTGCTGGATGACTCCCCCCCCCCTCTCTCCTGGTGCCCCACCTGCCCGCCCCCAGCCGCCCGTGTTCACGTCACGGCGCTCAAAACTATTCCGTGATTAACCCTCTGCCTCGCTCTGTCTCTCTATCTATCTCTCTCGCTCTCTCCTCTCCCCGTCTCCATCTCTCTCTCTCCCTCTCTCGCTTCGTTCTACACCACAAAAACAACAACAACAACAGACAGCCGCCATTCGCCACGAAGCGTCGGTGACGTCAGCACGGCGCTTGTACCAGGCCACGTGCACTTCCGAGGCTATCACGTGAAATGTCGAAGGCTCGCTGGCAATCGGTCACGTGACAGACCCTGCAGGTGGGTTCACCGACTTGAGATGACTGACAGATTGCACCACCTGTACCCCCCCCCCCCCCCAACTGTGCCGATTTGCTTCATTTTATCTGCCCGGCGCTCCGCTCGTTGTTGTGAGTGTTGCTCCTCTGCCCTCCGTTGTTGCTGTAGGGCGACTGCCTCCAACTGCCCAGTAGCAGCAGTGTCCTTCACGAGTCACCTCCATACAGGCCGATCTTGACACCGCTGGTACCAGTCTTTGGCAAGTCCACTCAGCTGCACATCCTCCTGAACTGCATGAGTCCATATCTTTTCCAGCCTGTGTCGCGCCCGTTTAGCCCCTTTTATCCAACCAAACATAACATGCTTGGACAGGAGGTGGCTGGCTACACAACCCAGCCAATGCAGCGTTGCCTGCCAGAAGAGCTCACCGATGGGAATGTTTCAGATATTTAAAGGATTTGTGAGCTCCTCACACTGTAATCCAACCTGGTTAAAGCCAGGATGAATCGTGGGCAGGCCAGCCTGGATGTTTCTAAACGGCGCGGATGTTCCATTACATGGGCCAACGTTTCACAAGCATAGAGGGAAGGCATAACTGTGGGCGAGAAGACCCGAAGCTTCGTGTGGAGCAACAGACTAGGTTAGCTTCCACACAGCATTACTCAGCTGGTGACAATATAATGCCGTCCGACTGATTTCGGAGTGAGACCTCTGCTGTCAAACCGGAGCTGGTTATGTGCCAGCAGCTTAGTTATACACGGACCCATCGAGTCAAACAGAGACCCATAGACTGACATAGAGACCCATAGGTGGCCACATAAGACGGTCACATACTCGTATCGAGATCGAGTATCAGACTCACACATAGATCCATGACTGCATCTATGTATAGTACAATGCCCACTGTTCAAATTGTATTCTATGCACGCAGATATATATTGACACTCACGTGCAGACGTGTAGACTCACAGATTTGCAGAGACCCAAGAGACTCAGATACAGATCAATACCCACACAGCCAGTCTCGTACAGAGACCCATAGACTCACAAAGAGACCCATAGAGTTCACAAAGACCCAATGACTCTCAGCCATAGACTCCCATTGATACCCAGAGTTCACATAGAGACCCATAGACTCCGATAGAGACGCATAGAGTTCCCACAGAGACCCACTGACTCACTCAGCCATAGACTCCCAGAGACCTACAGAGTCTCATTGAGCTCACATGGAGACCGCCTGACTCACTCAGCCATAGACTCTCACAGAGACCCACAGAGTTCACACAGAAACCCGTAGACTGACACGGAGGCTCATGACTGGTCACGTGAGAGACGCCATGTATCGAGAGAGACCCACAATGCAACGTGCCAGCAACGTGTCATCATCTTAGCATTCACACAAAGCGATTTGCTTCGTAGCAATATGTTTCTGACTAACGAATGGGCCAGTCTGGTAGCCCGCACCTCCGATTAGTACGGTTGACTACGCACGATGCGAAAGAAGTTCAACCTACACGCGATAGTTACTCATACTGTAACTAATTCATGAGTCAAATTTACATAACTGATCATCAGAATGCATCTGTGAATATAATCATCATCATCATCAGATCGCACGGTGTGAGCAAGTCTCCAGCCCTACCATCCACTGTGTCTCCCTACTGTCCTCTCTGTTCGTGTGCCATGAATAAGGGTTGTTGCCTGAAACGTTGCCGATCATATGTGTTTGCCTCCGAAGGCCACATACACACAGTGTATTGTTGTTGCCGTGTGTGCTGAGTTGGTTTTGTATTGAATAACGCAGATGTGTACACACAAATAAAACACAGACTCGCAGTGACCCATGGACTCACACGGAGACCCATGGACTCACGCAACCATTTTACAGACTCTGATCAACATTGACACTCACGCGTAGACTGACAACAGACCGATAGACTCACATAGACACATTGACTCTCACAGCCATAGACTCCCATCTCGACCCATAGACTAGCATGGGGACGTCATAGCTTCACACTGATACCCATGGACTACCACTGAGACCCACAGACTCCCACTGAGACCCACAGACTCCCACTGAGACCCACAGACTCCCACTGAGACCCACAGACTCGCACAGAGACGCGCGACACCACACACGCGGTGATGTAGGATCACCGTCGGTCGTGTGGCTGTGGTGGCCACGGTGGTTATCGAGAGGCACGAGTGGCGTCATCGCCTAGGGGTCATCCCCTAGGGGTCGTCCCTTGGGGGTCATCCACTTGGGGTCATCCACTTGGGGTCATCCACTTGGGGTCGTCCCTTCTTCTTCGTCCCGAGCGCCGCACGTCAACCCGCGATCACCCACGACCCTTAGCACCTCTCCCTCCGCCAACCCCCCTCCCCCCCCACCCGCTCCTCACACGTACCACTCACACGTACCACTCACACGTACCACTCGCTGTAGTTGGCGGGCAGTGGCGGAATGAGCGACGCGCCGATCATCTCGGCGTGGACGCGGCGCGCCGGCTCGCTCAGCTCCATGAGCGAGTGGGCGAGCGACACGGACGGACTCGCCATGCCACCCCCTCCTCCTCCTAACACTCCTCCTCCTAACACTCCTCCTCCTCCTAACACTCCTCCTCCTCCTAACACTCCTCCTCCTCCTAACACTCCTCCTCCTCCTAACACTCCTCCTCCTAATCCACCACCACCTCCTCCCAATCCACCACCAAGGCCGTTGCTGTGCATCTTGCCCGGCGCGAGGTTGGTCGCGTGCGTCGTGACGGACGCGCCCGACGATGCAGAGGATGATGATGATGATGATGATGTCGAGGACGACGACGAGTGGGAAGAGGAGGAGGTGGTGGTGGGGGCTGCGGGGGTAGCCGAGGGTTCCCCCGCAGCGGAGGGGGGTTGCTGAGCCCCCAAGGCGGGGGGAGTCGCCGATTCGTAGCCCGAGCTTGCGGCGGGCGACGGCTGTGAGCCCTGGGCGCTCGACTCGTGCACCTAGACGGGCACCGTCCGCATCATCAGCATCATCAACATCATCATAAACATCATCAGCACAAGCAGTAGAAGAAGCAATATCATCATCAGAAGAAGAATCAGTAGATTATGAATCAGCAGCAGTAGTAGAATCGTTATCAGCAGCAGAAGAATAATTATCATCATCATCAGAAACATCATCATCGGCGGCTGAAGGATCAGCAGTGAAAGCAATAAACATCATCTATCCACTGCTAGTCGTCTCCTCTCTATCATCAGCAGTAGTTTTGCCATCGTCATCATCAGCAGCCCCAGCTATAGGGCTCCTCCTCCCAACGTGGTCGCCAGCTCTGCCGGTCTCGCGAACGACGCGCGCTGGTCACGACCACTGATAGGGTCTCATTGATCAACGATCGATCAATGATCGATCAATGAGATCACCAATAACTATTGCACCACTGATGCTGCTGTGAAGCCTGTGTCGTCAGCGTCATGTGTGCGTTGTGTGTGTGCGTGCATTGTGTGGGTGCGTTGTGTTTCTGTGTGTGCATTGTGTGTGTGTGCGTTGTGTATGTGGGGAGTGGTAGTGTAGCGGTTTGCGCGCCCTTCTACGAACCTGGCTACCCGGGTTCGATTCCCGCTCATGGCCAACACCAGTGACAGAGATTATCTGAACCGGTCCTGGGCCTCCCCTAGGTCGACTCAGCCTCAAATGGTTCGGTGTGTAAAAAAGCATCGCCACTAGGGAGACAAAGGCGGCCGAGAGTGATTCTGGCCACCCACCCCCTCGTGTGTCGTGCCGGCCTTCATAGGTGTTCGCTAACAGCACTTGTCCCAACAGTCTGTTACAGGCTATACGGGTGAGCTTTGTCTTTTGTGTGTGTGTGTGCGTGTGATTAGTGTACTAGTCCTGCCCAGCATACTCACTCGTTTACCCACTCACCTACCCACTCACCTTCCCACTCACCTATTCAACCACCCACCCACTAACTTACTTAGTCACGCATTCAGTTGCCCCTCATACTCACCCACTCACTCGTCCACCCACCCAGAATGCCTGCTATGGCTTGGGATTTGCTCTTCAGCGCCTGGCATAGGAGCTCGCGAAGGAGGGAGGGCAGTCCCCACCCTGGATGTTAGCGACTTCTAGGAACCATCAACTCGTCAACTCAGCATGCACAGTTCCCCGTCAACGTATGCAATTTCACTTCACAACAACTCATTGACACACCCGTTCACTTACCTACGAACCCACACACACACACAGACGCTCACTCGCCTACCCCACTCACTCACGCACACATCCACTCACCTACCCACTCACTCACGCACACATCCACTCACCTACGAACTCACTCACACACACAGACGCTCACTCACCTACCCACTCACTCACACATCCACTCATCTACGAACCCACTCACCCACACACACACAGACGCTCACTCGCCTACCCACTCACGCACGAACAAACACACACACCTACCCACTATTAGGTAGATTCAGCCTTGAATGAACTCGCATACCTGATGCGCGTTGTGCATTCAACCTCGGTACTGATGGGGAGACAAAGGCGGCTAGGCGTTGGTCGCTGTAACACCAATCCCACGCCCACTCCCTCCGATGTGCCGAACCGGCCTTTGTAGGCGCTCGCTAACCGCACTTGCCCCAGCGGTCTATGAAAGGCTACACGGGGGATCTTTGTCTTTGTGTTGTACTGAGTCAGAATGGGTGACTGCAGAACGAGTCACTGACAATTACACAATTCAACCACTGGTTATAGTATATATACTATTATATATACACATATATATTGTAAAGTCAGTATATATATAAAACATATACGGTACACGTGTAGACTGTTAAGACATTATATAGACACAAAATATAGACATAACGTTATATAAATATACTATTTTATATATACGCGTGTGTATACTGCTAAAAAAGTATATATAGACAGCGTCTAGTCATAACAATATATGTGTTATTATAGATTTGTGTATACCCTCAAACAGCGTGCATATGTAAACAGTGCATGTCGTGATATCAATGAATGCAAGTTTATATATATATACACATGTATTTATTTAAAGACGATATTGGCAGTATAGTTATACAATTATATACGGTTTAATATAAACACGTGTACGCAGTACTTTCAAAGGCAGTCTATAAACAGTATATGTCATTATAAAACTATAGACTGCTTTATATACTGTATACAAATGTGCATGATGTGAACACAGTATAAATAGGTTATAGACGGAATATATAAAAGCATAACACTATATAAATAACCCACCCGTTCCTTTATACATAAAATACGTTCGAGCGAAGATCATGATAAGTGTTTATCACTGTTGTGTGTATTGTGGCGCGTGTGTGGTGTGTTAACGTGTGTACGAGGCAGTGTGTTAATGTGTGTGGTGCGTTAATGTGTGCGGTGTGTTGCGTTAATGGATATGTTGCGTTATTGTGTGTGGCGTGTGTATGTTGTGTTAGTGTGTGTATGTGCATCGCGTGTATAATGTTAATGTGCGCGGTGTGTGTGCTGTGTTAATGGGTATGCTGCGTTAATGTGTGTGTGTGTTGTGTTAGTGTGTATGTGCATCGCGTGTATAGTGTTCATGTGTGTCGTGTGTGCATTGTGTTAATGTGTGTGGTGTGTTAATGTGTGCGGTGTATTGCGTTAATTTGTGTGGTGTGTGTGTGTTGTGTTAATGCGTGGATGTGCATCGCGTGTATAGTGTTCATGTGTGTCGTGTGTGCATTGTGTTAATGTGTGTGGTGTGTTAATGTGTGGGGTGTGTTGCGTTAATTTGTGTGGTGCGTGTGTGTGTGTTGTGTTAATGCGTGGATGTGCATCGTGTGTATAGTGTTCATGTGTGCGTACTGCGCGCGCGCGGGTGCATTTAAAATCGTGCGCGTGCGGGGAGCGGTGGCGCAACAGTTAGCGCAGTGGAAATAATTTGAAAGAGTCGGTGGGGCCGCCCGTATTGTCTTTGTCCGCGTGTGTCTGCGTAGCGGTTAGCGCTACGCTGCACTATGAAGCCCGCGACCCGAGTTCGAGTCTCGCTCACGGTCAACCACCGTTGACGATTATCTAAACCGGTACTGGGCCTCCCCTAGGTCGACTAAGCCTCAAACGAGTACCTGGTGCGGTGTGAGAACATCGCCACTGGGGAGACAAATGCGGCCGGGCGCGGTGATGGCCACCCACCCCCTCGTGTGCCGTGCCGGCCTTCATAGGTGCTTGATAACGGCACTTCCCCCAACAGTCTGTTACAGGCTATACGGGGGATCTTTGTCTTTTCCTATCGTGTAAGTCGAGTGTGTGTGTTTGTGTACGAGTGTTTGTGTGAACCCGATGCGTACGGTATTCGATTCGGAACAAAAAAAATATTCCATCGTTGAAGCGAGATGTGGAAGGAGGACAATTATGTTTTGCTGATGACGACATAAACAATGATGGTGATGTCAATAATTATGATGCTGACGATGTTGCTTCTAATGATGATGATGTGGTGCTCACATTGACCCGATCCTCTCAACCTTCATGTGCCGGCGCAGCGAGCTGGGTTGCGTGAACGACTTGTCGCACACTCACACACTACACTACACTACACACTACACTACACACTACACTACACACTACACTACACACTACACTACACACTACACTACACACTACACTACACACTACACTACACACTACACTACACACTACACTACACTCTCACCTTCATGTGCTTGCGCAGGGAGCTGGGGTGCGTGTAGGACTTGTCGCACAGCTTGCACAGGTAGGGCTTGTCTGACGTGTGCACGTGCATGTGCTTCTTGCGGTCGCTGCTGTTCGCGAAACGTCGGTCGCAGCCCACGAACTCGCAGCGGAACGGTTTCTCTCCTGGGTGGGGGGCCGAGGGGGGGGGTGGGGAGAGGGACAGAGAGGGCGGTGAGCGACGCCTTCTTGTATAGAAATCGATCCGCAGTGTGTCATGGAGAAGGGACGTTGCCCGAAACGTCGCCAATGATGCTTATATGTTTTAACGGCCACACACACGGCGGCGGTGTTGTTGTTGTTGTTGTCGACACGGGCCGTGTTGTTGTTGTAGTTGGCTGTGTTTGTGTACCACTGCCACCGCAGCACGACAATTTTTGCGTACAGTTTTGCCTGTAGAAAATCAAACCCTGGGGATACAAAGGCGGCCGGGCGTGGCTTCAGAACACAACCCCCCACCCACCCTCACCCACCACCACACCCCCATATAGGTGCCACTCGCTGACAGCGCTTGCCCCAACAGCCCGCGCAGGCTACACGGGGGATCTTTATCTTTGTGTGGTTGTATCCAGCACGCGTGTGTCCCTGTGTGTGGGTAGTGTCGCGGTTAGCGCTACGAACCCGGCGACCCGAGTTCCAATTCCTGCTCACGGTGAAAATCAGTTACGATTATCTGAACCGGTCCTTGGGCCTCCCCTAGGTCGACTCAGCCTCAAATGCGTACCTGGTGCGGTGTGTAAACATCGCCACTGGGGAGACAAAGGCGGCCGGGCATGGTGCTGACAACCCACCCCGTTCGTGTGTCATTCTTGCCTTCATAGGCGCTCGCTAACAGCACTTGCCCCAACGGTCTGTCACAGGCTATACGGGGGATCTTTGTCTTTGTTTCGTATAAGAAAACGACTGCTGCTGATGAGAACACCGAACGTGGAAACCAGACCCATGGCTCTGCCTGCGTGGAATCGATGCTGCTGATATTCTGCAAAAAGCCGGTAGGAAGTCCACGTGGATGATGGGATGTGTGAATGTGTTCTTCGTACACAAGGGCGGCCCCGAAACGTCGGGACATCAAGGTTTTAAATTTCGATTTAAAGCTTTCGTGACTGCAGGGATTCATCTTCTTGGTTCTTTCGGTAAAGTCACGTAGAAGGGAAACAATAAAATATTATGTTTTATTTTTATTATTTATCTTCTACGTGACTTTACCGTAAGGACCAAGAAGATACAGGTTTTATTAAATTTATTTTAACACCGCTATTAAAGCATATTATTCAAGCAGATATGTATTTTTTTATTTTATCGTTATTAATAATAGATTATTTTCGACTTCTTCCCTTGTCAGATGGCACGTACCAAAACTCGACCGAGTAAGAACCCTGAATACACGAACAGTCCTAAATACATTTCAAAATATAATTCGTTGCATCGTGTGCGTTACTGTTAACAGTGGAAGTCAGTTTAAACATTTGTTAAAATAAATTGAATAATCCTACGTGAATTATTAAAATAAATCTGATGATCCTATGTGTCCAGACTTTTGGGCCACTCCTTTAGATATGCGTTCTACATATTTTTTCGTAAAAATAAAACCCCTATAATTTTTTTCTTGACTCGAGTGATTTTATTGCGTTTGTGTTATATCGGTGTCTACGTAGCGCAGTACGCTAACCACTGCGCCACCGCTCCCTCCACCCCACACACACTCGCTATACACGGACACTACAAACAGCACGTTCGGGCAACAACAGCTTAAACCACACACACTCGCACAACACGCGCGAGCCTTATGATAGCACAGAAAAAACCCGCGCACGTGGGTCATGGACATAGCTAACAGATCATCGCCAATGCGTATAGCTAAAAAGGCGCAGTCAACGTACGTTGAGCTAACAGACGCGGCTAACATCGCCAACAGACAGAAAAAAAGTGTCTGTGTGTGTGCGCGCGTGCGTGCGTGCGTCTGTGCGCGCGTGCGTCTGAGCGCGCGTGCGTCTGTGCGCGCGTGTGTGTTTATGAGTGTGTGTGTGTTTGTGCAGGTGTGTTTGTCTGCGTGTGTATGTATGTGAGCGCGTATATATGTGTGCGCACGAGTGTGTTTATGTATCGCTAACAGCACTTGCCCCAACAGTCTGTTAAAGGCTATAGGTGGAAACTGTTTATGTGTGTGGGGATCGGTGGCGCGGTGGTCAGCACGCTGCGCTATGAACCCTGTGACCCGAGTTCCATTCGTGCTCACGGATTGCAGCAGTGACGCTTATCTCCACAAGTCCTGGGTCTCCCCTAGGTCGATTCGGCCTCAAATAGGTACCTGGTATGGTGTGTGAACATCGCCACTACGGAGACAAAGGCGGTCGAGCGTGGTGCTGGCTACCCACCCCCTCGTGTGCCGTTCTGGTGTTGTCCACCCACCCCCCTCGTGTGCCGTTCTGGTATTAATTGGTGCTCGCTAGCAGCCCTTACCCAAAGAGTCTGTTAGAGATATACAGAGGGGATCGCTGCCTTTGTATGTTATGAACATTCGTATGTTGATGACATTGTTATTCGAATAAAAAAAAGAACATCCGTGAAAATAAATGACACAAAGTTACGTGGTTATTGAACACCATTACCATCATCAACATCATCAACATCACCACCATCCTAACCTCTCCAAACTCACTCCCTGCACGCAAAATCACGTACCATTGTTCTCGCGCTCGTGATGCTGCTGCTGATGATGATGGACGTTGATGATAAAGATGCTGATGATGTCGATGGTGATGTTCGTTGTGAAGGTTATGATGTTGATGGGAGTGATGATGATGTTGATGGTGGAGGAGTCTGGATCTCGGTTCAGACGCGACGCTCAGTGAGAGCCACGGAGATCGTGTGAAGCTACCCCAACAACAACAACTACAGCAACTACAACAACCAGATTCTACAACAACAACAACCAAATTCCGCAACTATAACAATCACAACACCAAGCACAACAACCAGATTCTATTACAACACCAACAACCACAACAACTGCAACACCTATTATTACGACTGCAACTACGATAACTACAACTACTTCAACAACAACAACTAAAACTGCCATAACTACGATAACTACACTAACTACTATAACTGTATGAATGCATTCCCTTAATATTTAATTTCGCGCGCACACACACTGCATATAAAGTCACACGAGCTAATGAATCAATTAAGATAATTAATTGCAATTGTATATTTCACTGTTTAATATGAAATGCTATTTGTCCATTGCAGAAGGGGAGTTTAATCGAAATTTATCGTTTTGTATACACACAATGCATATAAATTAATTATACAGCAGTGGATGAAGGCTAAGCCAATTTAATTACGTTTTATATAGTATATGTATATATTGTAAAATAATCTTGTCACTCATCTGCTCGATGGATGATCTCATCACACACGGGGGAGGGTTGTTTGACCATACTTCACCATTCTGGTCAATGGGGATTTGGTGTGATTATTTATACGTGTAGTGTGCGTATGTACCAACACAAAACGTATGAATTAACTTTGCTTAAACTTGGCTTAGGTTGTACAAATAGAATTGAAATAGCGAAATAGATAATTGCAATTAATTATCTGAATAGGCTAATTAAGTTATATTTAAACCGTAAAACACTGATGAAAGCGAACGCAATTATGCATTAGAATGGAAGCTCATTTGCATATGTGCATTTACATATTCGCATTGATAATGAGTTGCAATTGTTTTTCCTAAGACAAAAGACAAAGTTCCCCTGGATAGCCTTAACATACTTTTGGGGCAAGTGCTATCAGTATAAACACACACATATATACATACATACAAAACACAAGGGTCCCCCGTATAGCCTTAACAGACTGTTGGGGCAAGTGCTGTTAGCGAGCAGCACCTATGAAGGCCGGCACGGCACACGAGGGGGTGGGGTGGCCTGCATCACGCCCGGCCGCCTTTGTCTCGCGAGTGGCGATGTTTACACACCGCACCAGCTACTCAATTGAGGCCGAGTCGACCTAGGGGAGGCCCAGGACCGCTTATAACACTCGTCACCGATGTGGGGCCATGAGCGGGAATAGAACTCGGTCCGCCGGGTTAGTTCGCGTAGTGCTCTAACTGCTGCGCCACCGCTCCCGACACACGCACACACACAACACGCACACAACACACACACACAACACGCACACAACACACACACACAACACGATATACACAACAGAGACAAAAGCTCATCCACGCAGACTCTCAACAGAGAGTCGGGACTAGTGCAACGTATTCACAAACATTAATCGATTACACATTCATACACACACCGATATGTATATACATATGCACATATACACGCGTAAAGACACATATATACAATGGCAAAGACAAAGATCCCCCGAATAGCCTTAACAGACTGTAGGGACAAGTGCTGCTAGCGAGCACCTAAAAAGGCCGAGACGGCACACGAGGGGGTGGGTGGCCAGCGCCACGCCCGGCCGCCTTTGTCTCCCTAGTGGCGATGTTTACACACCGCACCAGATACTGATTTTGAGGCTGAGTCGACCTAGCGGAGGCCCAGGACCGGTTCAGATAATCGTCACCGGGTGTTGGCCGTGAGCGGCAATCGAAGCCGGGTCGCCAGGTTCCTATCGCAGCGAGCTAACCGCTACACTACCACTCCCCCCACACACATATATATGTATACATACAAACAATACGCAGATATGCACATAGTAATTACGTTATTTTTCATTAACTAATTCTTCCACCTCTCCTCCCCTTCTCATTTACACCCTCCCCCATCACCACCCACCATCACCACCCCCCCCCCCCCCCCATCTCTCATTTACCCCCGGTGCTCCTCGACGTGCTCTTCGGCGTCTCTTGGTGATGCTAATGTGGTTGGCAAGAGATGAGGGATCCAGTCCCGGGTTTTGTGTTGGCGAAAGTAGTCGCGCTGAGTACCATTAGCATGAGAAGCGAGGAGCTGGGGTGGAGGAGGAGGGAGGGTGACGAGAGGGAGGAGGAGGGGGAGGGGAGAGGCGGAAAGCCCCCGCGAATACCTCGTCTCGATGGGATCCATCCTTCATCCACACACAGCGATCACATCGCTACAACAGCAGCAGCAACAACAACAACCACCACCACAACTCACAGCAACAACAGGCACGGTCTGTGAAACAACAACAGCAGCAACAACAACGACAGCGGCGTGGCTATGCCTGGCGATAGCGATCGCTTAGCGTTGCTTACGGAACGATCGCTCCCTTGCCAAATCTGAGAATCAGAATATTTATTTTATATCGGAGGAGGTATCCGATGAGCTATGAAGCATTTTTTTTTCCCACGGATATCGCAGTCGTTTCAAACATGTCCTCAACTATACGTCCCCCACCCGTCTGTCTCTGTGACGAGAACCATGTACCGAAACGTCGACTAGAACGCACTTCCACTCGCGCACCACCACGCACACGAGCGGGGCTGCAGGTTGAGCGGTGTTTGTGCAGCAGCTCTCAAACGATGTCATTATTGAAACATTAAATATAACGCAGCGCAACGGAAGTTGTATCAGCCGTGGCGACAGCAGCCTCAGCAGCAGCACATTACAACCATAATTATTTATAACAATAAAAACAATTGTATCAGCAACACCAAAGACAAAGACCCCTCCGTGTAGCCTTAACAGACTGTTGGGGCAAGTGCTGTTAGCGAGCACCTATGAAGGCCGGCACGGCACACGAGGGAGTGGGTGGCCAGCACCATGCCCGACCGCCTTCGTCTCCCTAGTGGCGATGTTTTTACGCACTGCACCAGGTACTCATTTGAGGCCGAGTCGATCTAGGGGAGGCCCAGGACCGGTTCAGATAATCGTCACCGGTGTTGGCCGTTGAGCGGGAATCGAACTCGGGTCGCCGGGTTCGCAACGCAGCGCTAACCACTACACCACCGCTCCCCACCACCACAACACCACAACCACCACCAGCAGCAGCAACGGATCAAATAGCATCATCATCAGTAGCAGTGGCAGCCGCTTAGACTCGAACTCAGGCAATCGTGGGGGTAGCGGGCGACTCGGGGTTGGCGCTAGCTGTTTGTAATCGACGAGCAAATGCGACGTTGCGGCGTTTTGCTCATGAAAGCGCGCGATTAATCAGTTCACTCCGAAATAAAATCAACTATCGCGTGCATTTTATTGGCGCATTCATTAATGGCGCAACCGTCTCGGGTTCTAACGAGGCGTGCGAATAGAGGGGGGAGGCAGTGTGCGTGTGTACATTTGTGTACGCGTGTGGCCATGTCCATGCTTGTGTATGTGCGTGCGTGTGTGCGCGCGCATGCGTGTGTGTGTGTGTGTGTACCTGGTGCGGTATGTAATAAGGGAGACAAAGGCGGCCGGGCGTGGTGCTGGCCACCCACCTAACCACCCTCGTGTGTGCCACAGTGCCGCTTTTCACGAGATACTGCGACTCGCTGACAGCACATTGCCCCAACAGTCTGTTAAGGCAACACGCTTCTGAACGATATTTAAACTAAAACAAGAGTAATGGTGGACACCCCACGTTCCACTTATTAACAAAAAAGTTAGAGATTTAAAAAATGTGGGCATTGTACCGCTACTATGTACGGAGGGAAAGTCTGAGCAAAGTGAACGGAATCTATATACCAATTAAATGGCACGATTATCCGCGTGAAATATATTTAACAATTGAACCTCATGGCCGTTCCCCGGGGTCCCACAGCACTCCCGACTCTCGCGTGATGTCCGTGATGCAGTCATTCTTAGTCTGCTGACGGTCGGCGATGCGGAAATCGACTCATCTCGACGAGCTGTACACGATGCATCGCCACGCACTGCGGTGCGTGCCGCGAGCGTTTCAGGTTTTCGGAGCGATCGCCCTCGCTGCGTTTCGACATCGCGGAGTGTGGCACCGATTTCTGATTCATTGGTTACACCGAAAACAACAGTGTCCCAGAAATAAAATATTTAATTGCCTCGGCCATTTGGTATTATTTGGTAACCCCGGGGTGCCGCCATGAGGATCAAATTATTACTTTTCAAATAGTATATATTAAAACACAAACTATAAAGTTGCCCCGTATAGCCTCAGCAGACTATTGGGGCAAATTCTTCATGAGGTGGGGGGAGGGGGGGGGGATGGGCAACACCACGCCCGGCCGCCTTTGTCTCCTTCCCAGTGGCGATGTTTACAAGTCGCAACAGGTACAGGTACTAATTTGAGGCCGAGTCGACCTGGGGGTGGGGGGTCGAAGAGGGCCAAGAACCGGTTCAGATAATCGCCCACGTGGTGTTGGTGGTGGTGGCCGTGAGCTGGAATCGAGCTAGGGCCGTGGCGCAGCGCGCTGACCGCTACACTACCGCTACCCACATATGTATATCGATCATATATAGACATACTTGAGCGACCCTGATATACATATATACACACGACTCTACGGATCGTGAGTGTTGTTGTTGCTGCAATGAGTGTTACATTTTTATTTGTGTGTGTGTGTGTTCCACGACTAAAATCAACGCGACAAATATGCTTGTAAAACATTTGTTCGATCCACTGCTGGATGAAGTCTGCCCATCCCCTCCCTGTGGGTCATGGAGGGAGGGGGGGAGTGGGAGGTCTTAACCATTCTTAACCAACCCCGCTCATTGTTTTTTGCGCCAATTTGTTGCTGTTGAACGATTTGCCAGGCATCAACTTGCGGGTTGCTATTTTCCCGATGTGGCCACTGATGTAAGCCGGGAATTTGAAACAACTCAGGTGGGTGAGGCGGGGGGGGGGGGGGGTGACCAGATGTTAACGACCTCGCCTGGTATACAGGAGGACGTGGGTTCAATCCCGACCCTGGCCCCTGCTGCTGTATATTTTAAGTTTGCGTGTCTCTCTCTCTCTCTCCCCGTGATCGCGTGGATTTTTCTCCAAGTTCTCCAGTTTTTTTACCCCTCCGCATTTAGAAACGCGCCTTAAAAAGTATTTGAGCTGCTACTATAAATGTCACCGCGATGATAAGCCCACTTCGTTGAGCCATCATTACTGATAGCAGGTCGCTTCAGAAAAAGAGCTCTTTCGAGCTCGGTAGGCTTTTCCTGTTGAAATAAAAGCAGTTGTTTCGTTTTTAGTTTTAATTGGCCAACTTCTCCACGCCTTACGAACTATATATATTTATAAATCATCGTAATTATAATCAATCACGATTATCGATCACGCGATCATCATCATTACCACGATCCATGGTGCAGATTGCCCCGGAATTGTCCACTGCGCATTTTCGTGAATTGTTGTTTCCACGTTCTTCCTCCTCCTCCTCCTCGCGTCTCGTGCCAACATAGCGACGTTTCGAGTGTTCAGCAGTTGTGATTAAAGTTAGCGCTCCCCTGTAACTACATCAAGAATTCGTCTCATTTGTTAATTCCATTATTATTATTAATCACGCGAACTTATTTGACGCCGACTACTACGGCTGCTGCGACTCGTGCACGTGTTCACAAAACCAACCACTCCACCCACCTGAAAAAAATAACACAATCTGAATTGTGTTCGTATGTGCCCCGTGTGTGTGTGCGTGCTTTACTGTGCGTTCGATTCCCGCTCACGGCCACCAGCACCGCTGACGATTATCTAAAGCGGTCCTGGACCTCCCCTAGGTCGACTGAACCTCAAAATGAGTTACCTCGTGCGGTGTGTATAAACATGGTCACTGGGGGGGGGGGAGGGGAGACAAAGGCGGCCGGGGGTGGTGCTGGCCAGCCACCCCCTCGTGTGCCGTGCCAGGCCGTCATTTGGTGCTACTCGCTAGCACCACTTTCCCCCCGCAAACAAATCAGTTGGGGCTATACGGGGGATCTTTGTCTTTGTTATGTGCGTCGATTCGTGTACACGAGGACGCTGACTGCTATTGCGACGTAGCGGGTGGACATTTGAACCACATTCTGTCCACGTGGAGTACACGGAATCATCACCATCTTCTTCTTCTTCATCATCATCATCACCACCATCACCAGTAGCGGCAGTAGTCGTGGTAGCCATGGTCAATCCACTGATGGATGAAGCTCTCCCCTCCTCCCTTCCTCCCCCAGACACCCACCTCCCCATCCGCCACAACACATTCCGCAACAACACAACACTGTGTCCTTAAAAACAATCAAATAAAACATATATATGATCGGCGACGTTTCGGGCAATATATCACTCTCTTGATAGCACGTGATATCATCATAAACGCCGTAACAAGAACGCACGTGATACAATGTTGTCTTTCACGCGAATATAACTCTACATTTGGTTTAGGATGTGTAAGATAATTTGAAAAAGCACACAAAGATCCCCCCGTATAGCCTTAACAGACTGTTGGGGCAAGTGCTGTTAGCGAGTAGCACCTATGAAGGCCGGCACGGCGTGCTGATGGTGGCCAGCGGCATGCCCGGCCGCCTTTGTCTCCCCGGTGACGATGTTTACTACCCACCGCACCAGGTAACTCATTTGAGGCCGAGTCGACCTAGGGGAGGGCCCAGGACCGGTTCAGATAATCGTTACCGTTGATGGTGGCCGTGAGGGGGAATCGAACTCGGGGTCGCCATGTTCGTAGCGCGGCGTGCTAACCGCTGCACCACCGCTCCCCATATATTTACGTAAAAAAATGCAAAGATCCCCCGTATAGCCTTAACAAACTGTAGAGGCGAGTGCTGCTCGCGAGCACCTTTGTACGTACACACGTACACACACACAAACTGTAAATATATATTCATGCTGTATATTTCGGGAAATCCCGTGCAACTTTGTACGATACTTTCTGTACCAATCCCCCCAAAAAATAGCCTTAAAGGCGGCGACCGATAATGTCATTCGATAGCGTCGTTAACTCACGTGGCACAAACCACAACTGCCACCAACAATAACAGTGACGACAACAACAACAACGCTGCCGGATTACGCGGCCAAATGGAAGTTGAATTCCACCACTTTGGGGTTGTTCACAGGTTTCACGTTTCTCATCGATTCGCCTGGCGACCACAGCGAGAAAGATCAAGTTCAGCTGGGATGTTGAGGTTTGGGAATACTCGACAGAGAGGGTCCTCCCCCCCCCAACCCCCCCAAATAGCAACTCTGAACGTCCGAGGAACGTTATATCCCGTCTCTCTCTCCCCGAGTCCGCCCTGAACGAGAGCCACTCTCGTTCACGCTCTCATTCACACACGAATGAATTCATCTCGTTCATTCACGCATGTATTCACCCACTTATTCATTCACTCAGTCGCTCACCGATTCACACGGTCAACTCGCTCGCTCACGTCACCCACTCACTTATCAACTCGTTCATTCATTCACTCGCTAATTCACTCACTCACCAAAGCATCCACTCACTAATGAACCCATTCGTTAATTTAATTAAGACCCTCTTTCACACACGTGCATTGCTTAACATCCAATTCACTCACGCATCGATTCGGTCAATAACTCACACGCGTACACACCTGAACAGCTCGTTCACTTACTCACGCATTCACTCACTCACGCATTCACTCACTCACGCATTCACTCACTCACGCATTCACTCACTCACTCATTGAACTCGTTCACACAAAACATCACACCGGCGAGCGCGTGGTGTTCGCAAACCCACGAGGGTTAGGAATGATGTGTCGAACCAAAAGTAATCGCTCATTCGTTCAATGATTCAATCATTCACTCTCGCTCACCCATTCACTCGCTCGCACACCCATTCACTCGCTCGCTCACCCATTCACTCGCGCATCAATTCACTCGCTATTAATTCACTCGCTGACCCAATCTCTTACCCATATCCTCAGATTGGACGCGGGATTTCTCGTTGACGAGGGTCGCCAAGAAGACGCCCAGAGGTTCGAGTACACGGCGAAAATTTCATCATCCTCGTCGTCGTCTGCCATAGTCAATCTACCGCTGGATGATGCCCCCCCCCCATTGCCGCTTCAAACCGTCGCGGTATAATGCAATGAACGCGCATCTTTAATTTAATTTTAGGCTCTAATGCATTACATTTTAATTCCGTTCTGCCTCTATTAGGGGCTTTCACGCTCTGTGTCGATTAAAGGCGAGGAGCGATTAATCTGACCATACTTCACCACAGTGGTCGACGCGGAGATGGGAAGAGTTCAGATGGTATTAATATTATTATTATATATCGTGTCGGCTCGCTACAGGGTCACACTGCCGTGGTGCCCTAACCACTGCGCCACCGCTCCTCCACCGATATCGTAACGCGGCGAGATGGTGTCCATAGCCTTAGCCGAATGTTTCATTGCCTGGTGTTTGTACATCTGATATCGATGCATTATCTGATATTATCTGTACATCATCTGATATCTGTACATCTGATACGATGCCAATTCACGACTTTTGCAAGCGCATACATTACACGTTTGTGTGTTTATATATGTACACCTACAAAAAAACAAAGATCCCCCGTATAGCTTTAACAGACTGTAGGGGCAAGTGCTGTTAGCGAGCACTTATGATGGCCGGAGCGGTACACGAGTGAGTGGTGACCAGCACCACGCCCGACCGCCTTTGTCTCACTAGTATACACCTACGTACATGTATACACACGGTTGTGTATATATGAACGTTCCTCATCACAGTAAACAGTGGTGTATCCACTGCTGTACCATTGCTACCCCCTTCCCCGTGAATTTTACACCCCCCTAAAATAGTTAATCAATCTCACCCCCCCCCCCCCCCCACCACCACCATCACCCAGCCCCCCAATCTCACAAACCCGTCCTCGCCTCTGATCATCATCACCCCCACGACGGTCAGAAACCGTGTTCTATCCACTGCTTTGCTATCCAACTCCGCGAATCGCAGTCGTCAATAGCTCTGCGGCCGAAGACGACGCGAACGTTACCACCGGCGACGTTTCGGGTTGGGGGGGGGGGGCTCCTGCATAGCACGCGAGGTTGGTTACTGTTGGGGTGGGGGTCGCTGGACTTAGACCCCTACCCTCTACAAAATGTAGTCTCCCCCCCCCCACACCTTTCCCAGCCCCCCCTCTCCACCCACAACAAACCTCACGACCCCCCCCCACTCGCACCGCCAGCCCCGCCCCCCGCTCCTTCACCCGTGCGAGTCCGCTGGTGGATGTGGAGGTTCTCGGAGCGAGCGAAGACCGCCCACTCTTCACCCGCCCGCTCACCAACTCACTCACTCACTCACCCACTCACTCACCCACTCCTCACCCGCCCAATCACCAACTCACTCACTCACTCACCCACCCACTCACTCTTCACCCGCCCGCTCACCAATTCACTCACCCACTCCTCACCCGCCCAATCACCAACTCACGAAGACATTCGTTCACTCACTCACCCATCCACCAACGTTCACTCACTCACCCACCGACTCGTTCACTCACTCACCCACCCACTCGTTCACTCACTCACACGCCCACTCGTTCACTCACTCACTCGCAAACTCGTTCACTCACTCACCCACCCACTCGTTCACTCACTCACCCACCCACTCGTTCACTCACTCACCCACCCACTCGTTCACTCACTCACCGACCCACTCGTTCACTCACTCACCGACCCACTCGTTCACTCACTCACCCACCCACTCGTTCACTCACTCACCCACCCACTCGTTCACTCGACCTCACCCACCACTCGTTCACTCACTCACCCACCCACTCGTTCACTCACTCACCCACCCACTCGTTCACTCACTCACCAGACCCACTCGTTCACTCACTCACCGACCCACTCGTGCACTCACTCACCCAATCGTTCACTCACTCACCGATCCACTCGTTCACTCACTCACTCACCCACTCACCCACCCACCCACCCACTTACCCACTCGTTCACCCACTCGTTCACTCACTCACCCACCCACTCGTTCACTCACTCACCCACCCACTCGTTCACTCACTCACCGACCCATTCGTTTACTCACTCACCGATCCACTCGTTCACTCACTCACCCACCCACTCGTTCACTCACTCACCCACCCACTCGTTCACTCACTCACCAACCCACTCGTTCACTCACTCACCGACCCACTCGTGCACTCACTCACCCAATCGTTCACCACTCACCGATCCACTCGTTCACTCACTCACTCACCCACTCACCCACCCACCCACTTACCCACTCGTTCACCCACTCGTTCACTCACTCACCCACCCACTCGTTCACCCACCGACCCACTCGTTCACTCAGCCACCCACCCGTCTCTCACCTGTGTGCGTCCTCTTGTGTATCTTGAGGTTCTCGGAGCGAGCGAACACCTTGCCGCAGGCGGGGAAGGGGCACGGGAAGGGCTTCTCGCCCGTGTGCACCCTGATGTGGTTCACCAGCTTGTACTTGGCCTTGAAGGGCTTCCCCTCGCGGGGACACTCGTCCAGTGACACACGTGGTGGGCCGCCTCGGGCCCTCCAATGTGCTCCACGCTCACGTGGGTCACCAGCTCGTGCATGGTGCTGAACGTCTTGGAGCAAGGCTTCGCTGGCTGCCCGCCCACGCCACAAACCACCACCTCCTCCGGGCTCCGGTTCAATCCACTTGCACACGAGCTCTTCCTTGATGGGCTGCCGCATGTATCGGGAAGAAGGCCCTGCGCCGCCCGAGGTGGGCCATCATGTTGAGCGGCCCGTAGCCGTGGTGGTGGCGGGTGGTGGTGGCGGGTGGTGGTGCGGATGGTGGTGGTGCGGGTGGTGGTGGTGCGGGTGGTGTGGTGCGGGTGCACCGCCTCGCCACGCGCTCCGTACGCGTCGGAGCGCGGCTCGCCGCGCCGCTCTGGTGATGGTGAGCGTGGTGAGGGTGGTGGTGAGCGTGGTGGTGAGCGTGGTGGTGAGCGTGGTGGTGAGGGTACTGGTGGTGAGGTTCCGGCCGCACGTACAGCTCCCCCTCCCGGGATGCTCAGCCGCATTTGTCCGGCAGCTGCCGCAGCCGCCACGGCCGCCGATTGATCGTGAAGTCCCGGAAAGATGATGCCACCACCCCCAGCTCCTCCACCACCACCACCAACACCACCAACACCACCTCCTCCTCCACCCCCTCCGACGTCCGCGTGGCCGTGGTGGTGAGGGTGGTGGTGAGCGTACGGCGGCGGGTGATGGTGACTGCTGTGCGGGTTGAGGCCACCACCACCACCACCACCGCCGCCACCACCACCACCACCGCCGCCGCCGATGGACGCCTGTAGGATGCTGCCCCCGTGCTGGGACGCTGCGCCGGCAGCGGCGGCGGCGGCGGCGGCCGCGGCGGCGGCGGCGGCGACGTCTCCCAGGCCGCGGTTGCGGAACAGAAAGTCCCGCGTCGAGTTGAACGCCACCGCCGCCGCGGCCGCGGCTCCGTAGGACCCCACGTGCGGGGAGCCGTGCCCGCCCAGCGGCGTGCCGGAGGGGTGCGCGTAGGCGCCCGTGGACTGCGACGAGAAGGCACCCTGCGATCCTCCACCACCACCAACAACTCCACCACCACCTCCTCCTACTCCTCCTCCTACTCCGCTCCCTCCGACGCCGTTCCCCGTAGCCGCAGCCGCGGCCGCGGCTGCCGCGGCTGCGATGTCGTGATGGGAATGGTGGTGGTGGTGGTGCGACGCCGCAGACGACGACGCAGACGACGACCCCAGCTTGAAGGCGGCGCCCAGGTGATGGTGGTGATGGTGGTGATGGGGGTCCCCGAAGACGCCCCCGAGTCCCATTCCTGCGCCGCAGTCGCCGCGGTCCCCGCCGCCGCCTCCGTCGCCCCCTGCCTGGAGTCGCGCGGTAGGGGGTGGATACCCGCTGAGCGGGGACGGGTACTGCGCTCCGCTCTCCAGCAACATGGCCATCGGCGATGCTGCGCGAGCGAGCGCGCTCTCTCTTCCTCTCTCTCTCTCTCTCTTCGCTCTCTCTCGATCGTTCGCTCGCTGCGAGATTGCGTGTGGCGCTCTCTCTCTCTCTCTCTTCCCCACTCTCTCTCTTCCACTCTCTTAGCTCTCTCTCTCTCTCTCTGTGTGTGTGTCGGCCTCTCGCTCTGTTCTTGCACTCGCGCGCGAGACTCTGAAGCCCGTGGATGAATGTTCGAGTCTCTGTTTGTTGCGGCGCTTGCTCTCGTTCGGTTTTTCGTCGTCGTCGTCGTTGTTTGTTGTTTGTTGTTGTTGTTGAGAACGACAAGTCCGGAAGAACGATGAACAAATGAAGTGTGTTCAACAACTGGAGGCGGGAGGTCGCTAAAATCTCGCTCGCTGAAACTCTCCCCCCCGCCCGCCCGCCTTAAGAACACCACTCGCCCTGCGCGCTCGCTCGCTCGCTCGCTCTCTCTCTCTAGTGGCGATTTATCCTTCAGATAAACGAAAAAAAAGCCGCAGTTTTTTTTTTACTTTCACTCGACGACTCGTCTCGTCGTTTGCTCGAACGCAGCAGCAGCAGCAGCGAGCGAGCGAACGAAAACCGAACCAAAAACACGAAACCCCAACACCCCCCCCCCCCCACCCTCGTCTCTTTCCAAAAAAATTACTCCCCCCCCACCACCACCACCACCAACTAAATTGTATTTTTATAACTTTAAAAAAAAAACAGAACCCGCGGATAAACTTTTCGGGTCTCGCGATAGAACACAAAACAATCAAATCCACCACCACCACCACGCGACGTGGTGGGTGAGTGGGGGGGGGGGTCTCTCACGCAGTAGCCTCGCTCACGAAACCGCTCTCACGCACGCACAGCCATCGCCTTACCCCCCCACCACGCACCGCACCGCACGGACACCGCACGCCACCCACCCGCTGGATTGTAACAAAAAAATAATAATGAGTCGGGAGGACAACGGCCCTACCACCACCCCACCCCCCCCCCCTCTCTCTCGCTCGCCTCCACCGCGAGCAAAATTGCGTGGTGTTGTCACGCAGCGCAGCACAGGCGCCGTTTCGGACTCAGCAAGCGGCAGCGGCGACTCGCGGTGATTATGGCAGAGACCCCTCCCAGACTCCCGCAGATAAATGAATTGAGGCTGCGTGCGGGACATCCACAAGCCTCCCCCCCCCCACCACCACCACCATCACCCACCCCACCACCTCTACCTCACTACCCCAACCCTCTTCCTCCTCCTCCTCCTCTGCTCCTCCTCGTCAGTGGGCTCCGCCTGCTCCGCTTTGCTTCGCCCACCACCCAGTCGCGTGACGTGGGGCACGAGGCAGCCGAGCGCGATTGGACGGGGTCGCTAAATCATCCATTGTTTGAAGAAGCGGCGCGCTGGAGGAGCCGCTATTGGATGAGTCGCAGCGAGATGCCCCCCCCCCTCCATCTCTCCCCCCCCCTCGGTTCCCTCCCTCCCCCCCTACCTCCCCACCCTCTTCATTTCAAACCAAACCCACTCATCACACTCCCTCCTCATCGTCTCTTCTCCTCGCTCGCTCCAAACGCTCTCTGCTTTGCTCGCGAGCTCCTTCCCCACCTTAACCCCCCTTCTCCACTAGCCCCCCTCCCCCCACTCTTCTCGCTCATCAATAAGTAATATGGTACACAAACTCATTACGCGTTGCGATAGAGCTATGCTCCACGTACAATTGATCCATCAACCTCGCCGACTCTCTCTCTCTCCACCCCTCTCGATATAGTGTCTATAAATATCAATGAAAATGTGTTGTATAATATCGTGTGAAATATGACTAATAATATAGACGGCACAAAACGCACACGGGCGTACGTACACACACTCGCACAAAGATCGCCCGTGTAGCCTTAACAGACTGTTGGGGCAAGTGCTGTTCGTGAGTAGCACCTGTGAAGGGCGGCACGGCGCACGAGGGGGTGGGTGGCCAGCACCACGCCGGGCCGCCTTTGTCTCTCCCCTGGCGATGTTTTACTACACCGCTCCTAGTACTCGTTCGAAACCGAGACGTCCACCTAACACACGCGCGTGGTGCAACTACGCCTGCTAAAACTGTAACCCTTAATCCGTTTTCACAATTTACAACATAAAAACCGCGTGCCTAATAAATATCGCGAACCGCGAGCCGATGCCGGGCGGAACTTCATGTAAATGAACGGTTGGAACGCTCTAGACCGGTAATTGCACGTGCGAAAAACCGATATTAACCGGTTAGACCCAGCTGAACCCCGGTCTAAAAATGATCACCGAGGTGTTAAACCGAGTTTGAAACCAATCTCGTATCGCTTCTTTCGCCTTGCAAATGATCCGTTCACGCGCTCTAAAACGACCGTGGAACGCTCGCCATGCGTAAAACGGCTCGCCAATTATGAATGCCGTTGCGCTCGGCCACTGAAGACGAACCAAACAACAACCAAACAACACACAAACAACACACAAACAACAAACAACACACAAACAACACACAAACAACAAACAAGCAAACGACTGCGCCGTCCGTCGGCCAATCGCGAGTTCCAGTTCGACTTTGCCGTGGGGCGCCTTGTGGCTGCATCCGACGCCCCGCGCGCGGGATAGAGAGGAGCCACACGGAGCGTTGGCGATTGGCTGCCGAGTGGGGGGGGGGGGGGGGTGGTGGTGGTGGTGATACAAAGGTGGAGGTTTGTAAATGACTTGGGCAATTGAAATGTGTGTATGCAAAAACAAGTAGAATCGGTAACGCGCGCCCGTCATTGTATGTCTCTCCCTCCCCCCCCCCACCTCTAGCGCCAACGTTTAGGGTAGACAGAGCAGTGAGTAACCTACTAATTTTGAGGCTGAGTCGACCTAGGGGAGGTAACGAAATTGAGAGAGAGAGAGAGATTCGGACAGTCGCTGCCGAATTTTTATATCGGTCGGGCGTGATCGAGAATCGAACTCGGGTCTACTGAGGTCGTAAGCGCAGTGCGCTAACCGCTGCGCCACCGCTCCTCGCACACACACACAAACGAGCGCTTAGCATAAAAAACCGCGCATTCACAAATGCATACACACGGAGATACAAAGAATCACACACTCGCACACACACGCGCGCGATACACACGCATACGCGCACACAAACGTATACATATATACGCACGTGTTCACAATGAAGGTCATACCCGCACACACGACATAGACAAAGACCCTCCGTGTAGCCTTAACAAGCTGTTGGGGTAAGTGCTGCTGTTAGCGAGTAGCAGCACCTATGAAGGCCGGCACGGCACACGAGGCGGTGAGTGGTCAGCGCCACGACCGGCCGCCTTTGTCTCCCGAGCGACGGCGCTTACACATCACACGTGGCTACACTCATTTGAGGCTGAGTCGACCTCGGTGAGGCCCGGGACCGGTTCAGAGAATCATCATTGGTGTTGGACGTGAGCGCCAATCGAACTCCGGTCGCTGTATTGGTATACTACTGATCCCTCCATATACACACAACATGTGTGTACATGTATACACACAACATATGTGTGTATATATATACACACAAACACACATATACGTAATCACACGCACGATGTATGCACGTCGATACACACAGACACGCAAACACTTGACAATCACGCACACGACATGAATAAACACGGACACGCACACACAATATGCACGCATAAATAAATAAATAAAACACACATATTTATACAAAGACAAAGATCCCCCGTATAGCCTTAACAGACTGTTGGGGCAAGCGCCGTTAGCGAGCAGCACCTATGAAGGCGGGCACGGCGCACGAGGGGGTGGGTGGCCAGCACCACGCCCGGCCGCCTTTGTCTCCCCAGGTACTCGTTTGAGGCTGAGTCGAGCTAGGGGAGGCCCAGCACGGATTCTAATATTGGCCACTGATGTTGACGGTGAACCTGAATTCATTGTGAACCTGAATTCAGGTTCAAGGCGGTTCGTCGCACGGTGCGCAAACCACTGCACCACCGCTCCCCAAACGTACACACACAAACACAATACACACGCATGCACATAAATATAAATACGTATATATATACACACACACGTTGAGACACAACACACGGACACGCAGACTCGCACAAATATCCCCCCGTGTAGCCTGCACAGACTGCTGGGGCACCAGTAAAGGTTTACACACCGCATTGGGAACTCGTTTAAGGCTGAGTCGACCTAGGGCAGGCCCCGGGACTGCTTCAGAGATAATCTTCAGCGGCGTCACTGCCGTGAGCCGAAATGGAACTCGTGTAGTCCGGTTCGCAGCGCAGTGCCCTGACCGCTGTCCCACCGCTCCCAACTCACACAGACGACTCACACAGACGACACACACAGACGACTCACACAGACGACACAGACGACACACACAGACGACTCACACAGACGACTCACACAGGCGACACACACAGACGACTCACACAGACGACTCACACAGACGACTCACACAGGCGACACACATAGACGACTCACACAGACGACTCACACAGACGACTCACACAGACGACTCACACAGACGACTCACACAGGCGACACACACAGACGACTCACACAGACGACTCACACAGACGACTCACACAGGCGACACACATAGACGACTCACACAGGCGAAACAGACGACTCACACAGACGACTTACACAGACGACTCACACAGGCGACTCACACAGGCGAAACAGACGACTCACACAGGCGACACACATAGACGACTCACACAGACGACTCACAAAGACGACTCACACAGACGACTCACACAAACGACTCACACAGGCGACTCACACAGACGACTCACACAGACGACTCACACAGACGACTCACACTGACGACTCACACAGACGACTCACACAGGCGACACACATAGACGACTCACACAGACGACTCACACGAGAGTGAACACGATTTGCAGGGATGCGAGGCGAGTCGGTGGTGATGTCAGAAGCCACTTCTGGGGGTGGTGGTCGCGTTGTGCCTCGGTCTTTGTTGGGTGGTAGGTGATAGGTAGGTGGTAGGTGGGTGGTAGGTAGTAGGTGGTAGGTGGATGGTAGGTAGGTGTTTGGTGGTAGGTGAGTGTTTGGTGGTAGGTGGTAGGTGAGTGTTTGGTGGTAGGTGAGTGTTTGGTGGTAGGTGGTAGGTGACTGTTTGGTGGTAGGTGAGTGGTGGTAGGTGAGTATTTGGTGGTAGGTGAGTGGTGGTAGGTGGTAGGTGAGTGGTGGTAGGTGAGTGGTGGTAGGTGGTAGGTGAGTGGTGATAGGTGAGTATTTGGTGGTAGGTGAGTGGTGGTAGGTGAGTGGTGGTAGGTGAGCATTTGGTGGTAGGTGAGTGGTGGTAGGTGAGTGGTGGTAGGTTAGTGGTGGTAGGTGAGTGGTGGTAGGTGAGTATTTGGTGGTAGGTGAGTGGTGGTAGGTGAGTGGTGGTAGGTGAGTGGTGGTAGTTGTTTGGTGGTAGGTGAGTGGTGGTAGGTGAGTGGTGGTAGGTGAGTGGTGGTAGGTGAGTATTTGGTGGTAGGTGAGTGGTGGTAGGTGAGTGGTGGTAGTTGTTTGGTGGTAGGTGAGTGGTGGTAGGTGAGTGGTGGTAGGTGAGTGTTTGGTTGTAGGTGAGTGATGGTAGGTGTTTGGTGGTAGGTGAGTGGTGGTAGGTGAGTGGTGGTAGGTGAGTGGTGATAGGTGAGTGGTGGTAGGTGAGTGGTGGTAGTTGTTTGGTGGTAGGTGAGTGGTGGTAGGTGAGTGGTGGTAGGTGAGTGGTGGTAGGTGAGTGGTGGTAGGTGTTTGGTGGTAGGTGAGTGGTGGTAGGTGAGTGGTGGTAGGTGAGTGGTGGTAGGTGAGTGGTGGTAGGTGAGTATTTGGTGGTAGGTGAGTGGTGGTAGGTGAGTATTTGGTGGTAGGTGAGTGGTGGTAGGTGAGTGGTGGTAGGTGAGTGGTGGTAGGTGAGTGGTGGTAGGTGAGTGGTGGTAGGTGAGTGGTGGTAGGTGAGTGGTGGTAGGTGAGTGGTGGTAGGCGCTACTCGTTCGCGGCAATTTTCCCCAGCAGTGTGTTCAGGCCATACGGGGGGTGGATCTTTGTGATTGTGGCAGTGTTGGGGGCAGGGGGGCGGGGTATATATGAGCTCCGGGGAAGACAAAGGCGGCCGGGCATGCTGATGCCCCCCTCCACCCACCCCTCGTGTCCCGCTGCCGGCCTTCATAGGCGCGTGAAGCGGTTAGTGGTTAGGGCGGGGGGGGGGGGGTGGAGGAGCCCCCCCCCCCCTGCCCCTCAACCTCTCTGCTACTCTCAGCCCCAACAGCCCCGCACCACACTGGGTTACAGCAGCGCGCATTCTCAGCACCGCGACTGAATTTTTGATGTAAGAATTCGGGGGGAAGGGGAACGCGAGAGAGAGAGTGGGGGGGGGGGGTATTTTTATTCGTCACGTGACCACCCCCCACCCCGTGTGTCCCCCCCCCCCCCTCGCTCTCTCTGCCCCCCGCCGCCGCCGCCCCCGAAACGAATTTCTCCGAAAGTTGAGACTCGATAGCGGAGCCGTCAGCAGAGGAGCTCCGCCGGACGGGAGCTGGTGGCTGCTGTTGCTTGCTGTGGTTCGTGTACAGGTTGTGTGAGTGTGTGTCTGCGTTTGTGTGTGTCTGCGTTTGTGTGTGTGTCTGTGTGTGTGTGTGTACTGGAGGGGGAGCGGTGGTGCAGCGGTTAGCGCGCTTGCGCTACGAACCTGGCGACCCGGGTTCGATTTCGGCTCACGGCCAACATCGGTACACGTTTACCTGGGCCTCCTCTAGGTCGACTCAGCCTCAAATGAGTAAATGGTGCGCTGTGTAAACATCGCCACTGGGAGAGACAAAGGCGGTTTGTCGGCGGTGTTGGCCACCCACCTTCTCGTGTACCGTGCCGGCCTTCATAGGTGCTTGCTAACAGCACTTGCCCCTACAGTCTGTTAGGGCTATACGGGGGATCTTTGTCTTTTTTGTGCTTGAGTGTGTGGGGAGCGGTCGTGTAGCGGTTAGCGCTACTAAAACGGCCTTCGACCCGCGGTCGATTCCCGCTTCACGGCCAACACCGGTGACGATTATCTGAACCGGTACCTGGGCCTCTCCTACGTCGACTCAGCCTCAAATGAGTACCAGGTGCGCTGTGTAAACATCGCCACTGGTGGAGACAAAGGCGGCCGGGCGAGATGCTGGCCGCCCACCGCCTCGCGTGCCGTGCCGGCCTTCATCGATGCTTCTCGCTAACAGCACTTGCCCCAACGGTCTGTTGAGGCTATTCGGGGGATCTTTGCCCGTGCGCTTGAGTGTCCGTGGAGAACGGTGGAGCAGCGCCTATCGCGCTGTGCTACGAGTCACATTCTCCGAGTGATGATGATTTGCACCGTAACCACGAGGTCGACTCAGCCTTGGACTCGTCGCCAGGACAAGAAACAAGTCAGCACCGGGAAGACAAAGGCGGCCGGGCTTGGTCTTTGTTTGTGCCACGTGCTTCCTCACAGCAACTGGCCCCAACAGTCTGTTGAAGCTACGGGGGCGGCGGGGGGGAGGGAGGGGATCTTAGTCCTTTGTGGCTGAGCGCCTGTGCACGTGTACGCATATGTGCATATGGAGAGCGGTAGCGTAGTGATCAGCGCGCTGCACGGCCCTACGAGCCCGGCCGCCCCGATAATCGATTCGTGCTCGAGCTCAATATCAGTGGCGAATTGTTTTAAGCGATCCTGGGGTAGTCCCCTCGGTCGACACGGCCTTGAACGAGTAGCGTTACGTGTGCCGCGATGTTACCGTACGTTAGCAGCGCATATAGCCGAGTTGGTTTTTCGTTGGGTTGCGGGAGCGTGTGCGTTCCCGTCATCGTCGCCACCGGGGAGACAAAGGCGGCCAGGCGTGGTGCTGGGCCACCCACTCCCTCGTGTGCCGCGCCGGCATGCATGTGTGCTCGCTAAGAGTACTCTCGCCCCAACAGTCTGTTAAAGGGCTATACGATTAGCACGATTAGCTGCTGAAGAAGTTCAACATATATGCATACATATGGGGGTGGGGGGGGGGTGGTGAATCTTTGTCTCTGTGGTTTTTTGTAAAATCATTTGCATGTGTGTGTGTGTAAGCACGTGGGTGTGCAATATGCGTGCGTGTGTGTGTGATATGCGGGGAGCAGGTGATGTAGCGGTTAGCGCTACGTTGCGCTACGAACCCGATTCCAGCTCACGGCCAACAAACACCGGTGACGATTATCCGAACCGGTTCTGGGCCTCCGCTACGTCGACTCGGCCTCAAATGTGTACCGGGTGCGGCGTGTAAACGTCGCCACTGGGGAGACAAAGGCGGTCGGGCGTGGTGCTGACCACCCACCCCATCGTGTGCCGTTCGGCCTTCATAGGTGCTCGCTGATAGCACTTGCCCCAACCGTCTGTTAAAGCTATACGGGGGATCTTTGTATTTGTATGGGCATATGTGTGTTTGTGCACGTGTGTTTGTGCACGTGTGTGTGTGTGAGAGAGAGAGAGACAGTCGTTAAGCGGCGGCCGGCTGGTTTTATCCAATGTAACATATATATATATTTGCAGAATCGAGTATGTTTGTGTACGCTTTAGAACGTGTGAGTTGTTATGTGTGTGTGTATATGTGTCTGTGTGTGTACATGCGTATATTTGCGTGTGAGAAAGAGTGTGTCTGGGCGCACACGTGGCGGTGAGCGCGCTACGCTACGAACCCGGCCACCCGAGTTCGATTCCCGCTCACGGCCACCAAACACCGGCGATGATTATCTAAACAGGTCCTGTGCCTCCCTTAGGTCGACTCGAACTCAAATGAGTACCTGATGCGGTTGTGTAGACCATCATCGCTGGTCGAGACAAAGGCGGCCGTAGACACACGCGCACCCACGTAACATCTTCGTAACCCAATGCGCGCCTGAATTAATCGCGCGCTCGCTCTCGCTCTCTGTGTGTCTTTCATCAGCTACTGATATAAGATTCCAAACGCACAAAAATAAACTTAATCTGATTTTATTTTAATTGGGTTTTGGGTGGTGGTTTTTGTGGTGTGGGGGGGGGGGGGTTAGAATTGGGGGTTGGGGGAGGGGTGAAGCATTATGAGGATTTTTGCTTTAAAAGCCAAATGAATATCATCAGCAGCAGCGGAAAGATCAGCCGTGGTCAATCCACTGCTGGATGAATGCCGCACCTCCCTCCCTCCCCACTCCCCGAAGCCGCCACCACTTGAACTATTTTTGTATTTTAATGTTGACCAGGTAAGCTATATAGAGCTCCTTTTCAAAAGCGACCTGAGCCACAAATAGTAGCAGCCTATAATGACACGGGCTTATCGCGTGCACAATGTATATCAACCAGGTGCCCTGAACGCGTTCGCGTTGATTCCAAATGTGGAGGGGGGTGTGGGATGGGAGGGGGGTGTGGGATGGGAGGGGGGTGTGGGATGGGAGGGGGGACCCGGAGGCCAAAGAGAAAAAATCCACGCGACCACGGGGAGAGAGACACCGCAAACTCCAAGTGGACATCCATAGTAGAGGTCTTTTTTTGGGTTACATCACGTAAATATATAAATGTGTCGTTTAAAACCCGCCACCACCCGACACAGCCAACTAGTAAGGGTTGTCACGTAAACAGAACGTGGCCAATTCGTCACTAGTACAGCACACCGGTGTGTTGGAGGGCCAAGCCACAACATTTACAGTCTGAGTACACTAGTGTGCTGTACTATAGTGACGAATTGTTCACGTTCTGTTTACGTGACAACCCTTACCAGTTGGCTGTGTCGGGTGGTGGCGGGTTTTAAACGACACATTTATATACTTACGCGATCTAACACAAAAAACCTCTATTATGGATGATATTGGTCGCGATAGCCTACGGCGTGTTAAACTCCAAATGCACAGCAGGCGTCAGCGTTCGGGATCGAACCCAGAGCCTCCTGCATACCAGGCGAGGGAGTTAACATCTCCTCGCCACCGCGGCACTTTGCATCACTACCCCCACGACTCCACAAACCGACCAGCAGCAGCCTCTCATTTTACAACGTCATTGGTCATTATCAAGAGCCGTGGTCTGTCCACTGCTAGATGCGGTGTTGGCTGGCCACCCACTCCCTCGTGTACCGCGCGGGCCTTCACAGGTGCTCGCTAACAGCACCTTGCCCCAAACAGGCTCTTTGTCCTCTTGTGGTGTGCTTGTGTGTGTTGACAGAGTGGGTCACTCCACTGCTGGATGAATGCCCCCCCCCCCCCACCGCCTCCCTCCCATGGTTCCGTCTCCCTGGTGGTGGTGGACGTCCTCCCGGGAGGCCGCGCGCCTTCCCTCGGCTGCCGCTCCATGCTGAGTCTCAACCATCGAAGGGCGCGGTACAGATCCGCGCGGACGCCCCGACAAACGCCCCGGGGGCAGACGGGGCGATGGAACTCGTCGAGGTGGATCGTGAGGATTGTCGCAACTTCGTGGAGGCGGCCAGGGGGGGGAGGGGGAGGAGGCCGTCATCCAGCAGTTGATCAAGACTGTCAATAGCATTACAGCGCACGTCACAGCGAAAATGGTGATGATGGTGATGATGATGGTTATGATGGTGATGATGGTGGTAATGATGATGTATTATTTGGGTCTTTCGGTAAAGTCACGTAGACAGGTTGAAAGAAAATAACAAAAACAAACTACGACGTTTTGATCACAAGCGATCGTCATCAGGAGGAAGAGTAAAGCGGCTGAGGCAGACTATTTTAAAGGTTTAGAATGGGTGTAGCTTTAGGGTCATAGGCAAAGTGGGCGAGGCTAGCGATGTTAATGTGAAAATTTAGCATGTTAATGTGAGATCGGAGGACGACGTCCACCACGGAAGGCGCGGAGGTGGCTGTGTTAGTGTGAGAGAGTAGCATGTTGATGGGAGATCGCAGAGCCTCTGCCGCATCGACGCGCGATTTGGCTGTGTCTGAGTGAGAAATGTAACCTGCTAATGTAAAATCAGAGCCGAAAATAACAACTGACATCGGAAGGTAGGGTGGAAACATCGCAGCCAGTTATGACTTGAACTGGTTAATAGCGTCCTTCAAATAATTGCTCAGTAGTTACATTGGGTAAACTAAGTGACGTGTCTCGGACCGTGTTCGTGAACATAAGGCAGATCTCTGAAACACGGCAGGACCAATTCCTCGGCCGTGGCTGATCATTGCTATAATGCGGTGGGCTCACACGAAATTTATTTCTCCAAGACGAAGGTGTTTTGCAAACCCGCTGGCTATCAACAAAGATTCGTTCATGAAGCCATCCAAATGTATAGACACAGGCACAATTTAAACCGAGAAGATGGATACAAACTGAGCAATCATTGGAATTATGTTATCAACCAGCCACCTCCACGCCCTCGTCATGGAGGCCGCTCTCCCATCTCCCATTAACATGCTAATCTCTCACATTAACATAGCCACCTCCACGCCCTCGTCATGGAGGCCGCTCTCCCGTCTCCCATTAACATGCTACTCACTCACATTAACACAGCCACCTCCATGCCCTCGTGGTGGAGGCCACTCTCCCATCTCCCATTAACATGCTACTCTCTCACACTAACACAGCCACCTCCGCACCCTCGTCGTGGACGTCGTCCTCCGATCTCACATTAACATTCTAATTTATCACATTAACATCACTAGCCCCGCCCACTTCGTTCACGACCCTAAGGCTACACCCATTTTAAACCTTCAAAATAGCCTGCGTTAGCAGCTTTTCTCTCGTCTCCTCCTGATGACGCTCGCTGGTGTTGCGATCGAAACGTCGTGGGTTTTTTTGTTGTGTTATTTTCGTTTGATAAACTATCTACGTGACTTTACCGAAAGACCCAAAGAAATATGAATTCCTGCACTCACGAAAACTTCAAGTGAAGATGATGACGGTTTTGTTTGGTGTGCGTAGAGGTGTCGACGTTGACTCGCTTCGCCCGCTTTCTATCGGCTTCATCGTCGCACTCGATGGGAGCCGAATTACTCGGTCCATTGGTTACGATTCAGGGTGGAATCGTGCGCGCGTCTGTCCGAAAGGGTTTAGCGCGAGATTCAGAGCAGCAGCAGCAGCAGCAGAATCAGCAGCGATGTCCAAACTCAGCCCTCTAGCCTTCTCAGAACACCACCATCACCACCACCATCATCATCATTGTTACATTAGAAAAGCCATCCACGATGAATTATTTCCTCCGTGTGTAACTGTGTGGGCACGCTCCCTGCCCGGTGAGCCGCTGCCGCAGGGCGAGGCTGCGTTGGCTGAGCCACGTGGCGCGCGTTGCTCAGCCGCAGCGTGGTCCCCCCAAAAGCGGCTTCTGTTTTGGCGGGATAGAGGTGGGCGCTCGACTGGATGCGGCACACGGGCTGGGGAAGAGACGGGAGCTGATGCGGTTACAGGAGGACGCGGAGGCTGAGTGGACTTGCCGATGACCGGTACCAGAGGTGTCAACGTCGGCCTCCGTGGAGGAGGAGACTCAATCTTGATTTGAAGCTTTCGTGACTGCAGGAATTCATTGGTTTTTTTTTCCGCTAAAGTCACGTAGGTAGAAAAATAAAATAAAATTACTAGGAGGAGGCTCGTGAAGGACGCTGCTGCTGCTGCTACTGGGCAGTTGGAGGCAGTCGCCCTCCAGCAATAGCGGAGGGCGAGATGGGCGACGCTCACAACATCGAGCGGAGCGCCGGGCAGGTAAAACGCGGCGAGTTTGCAAAGTGGGGGGCACAGCTGGTGTGCATCTGCCAGTCGTCTCAGTCAGTCGACCGATGCCAACTGGAACTGTCCCGTGTCCTCCTGCCAGCGAGCCTTCGACACTTCGCGTGGCCTCAACGTGCACCTAGCCTGGCACAGGCACCGCGACGTGACGTCTCCGCCACTTAGTGGCGAGTAGCGGCTGTGGTTGTTGTATTTATGTAAGGGGGGAGGCGGTGGTGTAGCGGTGAGAGCGCTGTTCAGCGAATCCGGCGACCCGAGTTCGATTCCCGCTCACGGCCAACACCAGCGACGATTATCTGAACCTATCCCCTAGGCCGACTTGGTCTCAAATGAGTACCAGGTGCGGTGTGTAAACATCGCCACTGGAGAGACAAAGGCGGTCGGGCGTGGTGCTGGCTACCCGCCTTAATGGGTGCTACTCGCTAACAACACTTGCCCCGACGATCTGTTCGGGGCACACGGGGAATGTTTACCTTCGAAGTCTGCTTGGCAGCTGCTAGTAATTCCTCGTACAAACACAACCTCATCGCAGACTCGCGACGGCTCATCACAATATCCTCCTCCCTTCATCATCATCGTCATCATCTCTTCATCACCTCCCATTTCGCTGGCCAGCTTCAAAATCACCTCTTCTTTTCATGATGATCGCCAACATCATCATCATCATCATCTCCTCTCGCCATCATCGCCTCCTGATCCTCTCGCCATCATCATCATCATCATCTCCTCCATTTCGACCTCCAACTCATCTCGCCATCATCACCTCTTCATCCTCTCGCCATCATCACCTCTTCATCCTATCACCATCATCACCTCTTCATCCTCTCGCCATCATCACCTCTTCATCCTCTCACCATCATCACCTCTTCATCCTCTCGCCATCATCACCTCTTCATCCTCTCACCATCATCACCTCTTCATCCTCTCGCCATCATCACCTCTTCATCCTCTCACCATCATCACCTCTTCATCCTCTCACCATCATCACCTCTTCATCCTGTCACCATCATCACCTCTTCATCCTCTCACCATCATCACCTCTTCATCCTCTCACCATCATCACCATCCCATTCCCCTCCCCTTGCCCCCTCTCGACGATGCTGCGCCATTGTTCACACCTGACCGAGTTAGCGGGCGGGTGCGAACCCCTCCCCCCTCCCCCATCCCCCCTCCCCCATCCCCCATCCACCCCTCCCCCATCCACCCATCCCCCCCTGCCCCCGCCTCCGCACCCCCCACCACACCTCGCGGGTCGAGGGGGAGGGGTTGTGGGGGGTGGGGGGGTCACAGCCCAGCAGCTGCCCAGCGAACCGTGTGGGGCGTGGTGGACGCGTGGTGTCATTTTGTGATGAGGTGGTTGGGTGATGAGGTGGTTGGGTGATGAGGTGGTTGGGTGATGAGGTGGTTGGGTTATGAGGTGGTTGGGTGATGAGGTGGTTGGGTGATGAGGTGGTTGGGTTATGAGGTGGTTGGGTGATGAGGTGGTTGGGTGATGAGGTGTTAGGGTGATGAGGCGGTTGGGTGATGAGGTGGTTGGGTGATGAGGTGTTAGGGTGATGAGGTGGTTGGGTGATGAGGTGGTTGGGTGATGAGGTGGTTGGGTGATGAGGTTTTTTGGGTGATGAGGTGTTAGGGTTATGAGGTGGTTGGGTGATGAGGTGGTTGGGTGATGAGGTGGTTTTTCGATGCGATGTTAGGGTTATGAGGTGGTTGGGTGATGAGGAGGTTTGGTGATGAGGTGGTTGGTCGATAAGGTGTTAGAGTTATGAGGTGGGTGAAGAGGTGGTTGGATGATGAGGTGGCTGGGTGATGACGTGTTAGGGTTATGAGGTGGTTGGGTGATGAGGTGGTTGGGTAATGAGGTGGTAGGGTGAAGAAGTGGTGAGGTGAAGAGGTGGTTGGGTGATGAGGTGGTAGGGCGATGAGGTGGTTGGACGATGAGGTGGTTGGGTCATAAGGTAGTTGAGTGATGAGGTGGTTCGGTCATGAGGTGGTTGGGTGATGAGGTGGTTGGGTGATGAGGTGGTAGGGTGAACAGGTGGTAGGGCGATGAGGTGGTAGGGTGATGAGGTGGTTGGGTCATAAGGTGGTAGGGCGATGAGGTGGCTGGGCGATGAGGTGGTTGGGCGATGAGGTGGTTGGATAATGAGGTAGTTGGGTGTTTGACTGGTGGTTGAGTTTTGAGGTGGTTGAGTGATGAGGTGGTTGACTGGTGGTTGACTGGTGGTTGGGTAATGAGGTAGATGTGCGATGAGGTGGTTGACTGGTGGTTGACTGGTGGTTGAGTGATGAGGTGGTTGAGTGATGAGGTGGTTGGGTGGTTGACTGGTGGTTGAGTGATGAGGTGGTTGAGTGATGAGGTGGTTGGGTAATGAGGTGGTTTGGTGGTTGACTGGTGGTTGAGTGATGAGGTGGTTGAGTGATGAGGTGGTTGAGTGATGAGGTGGTTGGCTAATGAGGTGGTTGGGTGGTTGATTGGTGGTTGAGTGGTTGCTGATTGGTGGTTGAGTGATGAGGTGGTTGAGTGATGAGGTGGTTGACTGGTGGTTGACTGGTGGTTGAGTGATGAGGTGGTTGAGTGATGAGGTGGTTGACTGATGGTTGAGTGATTAGGTGGTTGAGTGATGAGGTGGTTGACTGGTGGTTGAGTGATGAAGTGGTTGAGTGACGAGGTGGTTGACTGGTGGTTGACTGGTGGTTGAGTGATGAGGTGGTTGAGTGATGAGGTGGTTGACTGTTGGTTGACTGGTGGTTGAGTGATGAGGTGGTTGAGTGATGAGGTGCTTGACTGGTGGTTGACTGGTGGTTGAGTGATGAGGTGGTTGAGTGATGAGGTGGTTGACTGGTGGTTGACTGGTGGTTGAGTGATCAGGTAGATGTGCGATGAGGTGGTTGGGTGGTTGACTGGTGGTTGAGTGATGAGGTGATTGAGTGATGAGGTGGTTGGTTGGTTGACTGGTGGTTGAGTGATGAGGTGGTTGAGTGACGAGGTGGTTGACTGGTGGTTGACTGGTGGTTGAGTGATGAGGTGGTTGAGTAACGAGGTGGTTGACTGGTGGTTGACTGGTGGTTGTGATGAGGTGGTTGGGTGATTGACTGGTGGTTGTGATGAGGTGGTTGAGTGATGAGGTGGTTGGTTGGTTGGCTGGTGGTTGAGTGATGAGGTGGTTGAGTGACGAGGTGGTTGACTGGTGGTTGACTGGTGGTTGTGATGAGGTCGTTGGGTGATTGGCTGGTGGTTGAGTGATGAGGTGGTTGAGTGACGAGGTGGTTGACTGGTGGTTGACTGGTGGTTGAGTTTTGAGGTGGTTGAGTGATGAGGTGGTTGACTGGTGGTTGACTGGTGGTTGAGTGATGAGGTAGATGTGCGATGAGGTGGTTGGGTGGTTGACTGGTGGTTGAGTGATGAGGTGGTTGAGTGACGAGGTGGTTGACTGGTGGTTGGGGTCTGTGCGTTTCGTCTTCAACCCACGAGGGACTCCACTTTAGCGGCTGACCCGTGACCCTCCACCCCCCCATGTTTACAGACAAATTAAGTCGTTACACACTTCACGCGCCGGATGATTACTAAACACTCCCCGAGGGACACATATCCAAGACAAAGATCCCCCGTGCAACCTTTAACAGACTGTTGGGGCAAGTGCTGTTAGCGAGCAGCGCCTATGAAGGCCGGCTACTGTGAAATGGTGGGTGGCCAGCAATCACGCCCGGCCGCCTTTGTCTCCCTCGTGGCGATGTTTACACCCACCCTACCAAAGTACTAATTTGAGGCCGAGTCGACCTAGGGGAGGCACAGGACCGGTGAAAATAATCGTCACACGTGCACGTAAAATCGCACGCGCAGCCACTAAAGACAAAGATTCCTTCCCCCCCCCCCCCGGGATAGCCTGCACGGACTATTGGGACAAGTGCTGTTATCGAGAACCCATTAAGACCGGCACGGCACACGAGAAGGAGGAGGCGAGTTTGATGCTGCCAGGATGATGACAATGGGAATAAAGATGTCAATAATACGATGCATTACATGTGTGTGATTTAAGGTGGGTTTAGGCCACTCTATGGATTATTTCCAAATCTGTGTCGGGTGTCCATCGACCACCCGACAGAGAGCAACAGCTTAAATTGCCACGTGGTGTAGGAGCGTTTGTGACGTCGTGCCGATTGCGATGATGCTTGTTTCAGCAGGAGCCGCGTTGGCGAGATGTTGACTACCTCGCCCGGTATGCAAGATGTCGTGGGTTCCATCCCGACCCTGACGATGTCTGCTGTATATTTGGAGTCTGCGTGTCTCTCTCTCTCTCTCTCCGTGGTCGCGTGGATTTTTCTCCGGGTCCTCTGGTTTTTTTCCCCTCCACATTGAGAAAGAGCACGCGTTTAAAATGTTGGCTGCTATGAATCCCCACGTGATGATAAGCCACTTCGTTGAGCTATCATTCGTGGCCAGGTCGCTTCTGAAAAAAAGCTACATAGGTCAGTGGGCCTTAGCTGGAAAAATTAAAATAGTTAATAGTTATCTCATCATCATTAGACCTCCTTTGGCAGTACCAAAATATAATTATAGAGTTTTTCCCCCTTTTCTGGCAACAAAACTTAAATCTTTTTACAAGGATTCATGTCTGCATTAACCACAATACCTGCAGTCAAAATGCAAACAATATTTTGGTAATGGCAAAGGAGGTCTAATGATGTAGATCCTCACCCCGAGCCCTCAATACTTTGATAGTGCATTGTCTTTTAGCTGTACGCCTTCTGGCGTCATCTGGTCGAGCACCAATTGGGTCGAGGCTCAAAAGAAAGCCGTCCCTTGGTGTGGACCAATCAGTTTCAAGGAAATGCATATATTATCATAGTATGTTTTTTGTTTGCATTTTGACTGCAGGTATTGTGGTTAATGCAGACATGAATCATTGTAAAAAGGATTCAGTTTTGTTGCCAGAAAAAAGGGGAAAACCCCTATTATTATAGTTAATAGTTAGTTAGCTAGCAATTACTGTGAGCGAGTGGACGAGTGGGTGAGTGTGAGGCTGGGTGAGTGGGTTAGTGGCTGAGTAAGTGGATGAGTGAGTGAGTGTGTGAGTGGGTGGGTGAGTGAGTGGGTGGGTGAGTGGGTGAGTGAGTAGGTGAGTGAGTAGGTGGGTGAGTGAGTGGGTGGGTGAGTGGGTGAGTGAGTGGGTTAGTGAGTGGGTGAGTGAGTAGGTGGGTGAGTGAGTGGGTTAGTGAGTGGGTGGGTGGGTGAGTGACGGGGCGCTCAGTGACGGTTTCGTGACAATAGCTATCAGGATCACTCAATCATTGGGGTTCATCAACTTTATATATACTCATATAAGCGCACAACTTTATCTGTGATGAACCCTGCACTTTCCCTTGTTTTCATGCAGGGGGCGCTGCAAACTTACACGCTCCCTGCATGAACGACGGAGGCACAGGAACAGACGTTCGATCATGTTGGAATCGATCTGCAGACGGCGATCTTCTCGAACGGCCAGCAGATCTTTGTCGCCTTATCTCGATCCCGCAATCCTCAAACGGGTGAAAGTCCGCGTCGAACCGAACCCCCAAAGCAAGGCCATCTACTTAACGACGAGTGAAAATTCACAAAAAAATGGCCTTTTCAATGAAATCTTCAAGATGTAAAATGATATAAGCTTCGAATGAAGAAGTACAATTATCTAATTCAAAACATAATACAATTCAAAGATGTTTCATTGTAAAACTTCAAAACGGAGCATCGGATGCTTGCGTGAATGCGTCGTTCGTGTGTGCAACTTTTTTCGTGACGTTCCTGGCCGAAGGCCGTAAAATGGTTGTGAAGGGCGCCGCATCCACCCCCGAACAACGCCTAGTTATATGTATGTGTGTGTTTGGTTTAAGATCAAAACTGCATAATTTCCTGACACATCTGATGATGCTAGTTGTAATTATTGGCGAAACGTCGTACTCTATCAATCTTATGGGTTTACTCTCTAACACACTGGTGTGCTGTAATAGCAACGAATTGGCATATTGTGTTAACGTGACGAACCTTGATAATTAGCTGCGTCGGGTGGTGGAGGGCTTAACGACACCGCATTTATATAATCACGCGAACTAACCCCAAAAACTTTCGATTCGTGGATAATATCGGTCGCGAAAACCTTCTAACGTGTTACACTTTTGATTTAAATCTTTCGTGACTGCAGAAATTCCTATTCTTAGCTCTTTCGGTAAAGTCACGTTGAAGGGAAACAATAACATAATAAAATATATATAAAACAATAAAAATTCTCACGACATTTCGACCATAACGCAAACGGCGTTTCGACCATAACACAAACGGTTTGTGTTATGGTCGAAACGTCGTGAGAATTTTAATTGTTTTATATATATTATTATTTTATCATTTCCCTTCAACGTGACTTTACCGAAAAAGCTAAGTATACGTGTTACACTGTTTAGCATTTTTTTTTATAACCGAATGGAGTAAAACCGGTCACTGCTGGCCTTACGCCGCGTGCAAAGCAATGCCTAGCAATAGAACGGTGCCTGCTATTGATTTACTTTTGTTGTTGTTGTTTGTGTGTGTTTCTTGTTGTTGATTGTGTGTTTGTTGTTTAAACCGAACGGGGGCAGCTAACGTAGACACGCGGTGAGCTCCGGCTGTCTCCTTGCTGTTCGTGCGCTCGTCTCAGCGACGTCACACTTGAAACGGTTACCGGTTTTTGTGGGGGGGGTTTATTTTTTTTGCTCCTCCCAAAAATAAGTCACAGCCGTTATAATGATCCGGCCAAAATCTGTGTCGTGAGATCCTCCGCCACCCGACACGGCTTAAGAACACGCACTCATTTTGCCGCTTGGTGCGCACGCGATAAGCAACGACACGCTAACGGTGCTGGATTTCAGCAGCTGACCCACTCACTCACCGACTCGCTCACCCACCCACTCACTCACACTCACCCAATTCACCGACACGCTCACGAGCTCACTCACCCACTCATCCGCGCTTTCAACCACTCACTCACTCACTAACTCGCCCATTCCACATACACACTCACTAACTCACTCGCCCGCTCCCCCATTCATCTATACACTAACTCACTCGCCCATTCACCCACACACTCACTAACTCACTCGCCCGCTCGCCCATTCCACCTACACACTCACTCATTAACTCCCCCACTCATTCACACATTCACACATTCAACCGCTCACTCACACATTCACTCAGCAACTCACTGACATACTCAATCACACTCACCCACTCACACTCACCCACTCACACTCACCCACGCTCTGACGCGCCCACTCACTCATCCGGTTAGCCACTGACCTGCCCACTCACCCATCACCCACCCACCCACCTCCTCACCCACTCACCCATCAATCACTCACCCATCACCCACCCACCTCCTCACCCACTCACCCATCACCCACCCACCTCCTCACCCACTACCCTCACCCACTCACCCATCACCCACTCACCCATCACCCACTCACCCATCACCCACCCACCTCCTCACCCACTCACCCATCACCCACCCACCTCCTCACCCACTACCCTCACCCACTCGCCCATCACCCGCTCACCCATCACCTACGCACCTCCTCACCCACTCGCCCATCACCCACTCACCCATCACTCACCTACCTCCTCACCCACTCACCCATCACCCACTCACCCATCACCCACTACCCTCACCCACTCACCCATCACCCACTCACCCATCACCCACTACCCTCACCCACTCACCCATCACCCACTCACCCATCACCCACTACCCTCACCCACTCACCCATCACCCACTACCCTCACCCACTCACCCATCACCCACTCACCCATCACCTACGCACCTCCTCACCCACTCACCCACTCACCCATCACCCACTCACCCATCACCCACCTACCTCCTCACCCACTACCCTCACCCACTCACCCATCACCCACTACCCTCACCCACTCACCCATCACCCACTCACCCATCACCCACTACCCTCACCCACTCACCCATCACCCACTCACCCATCACCCACTACCCTCACCCACTCACCCATCACCCACTACCCTCACCCACTCACCCATCACCCACTCACCCATCACCTACGCACCTCCTCACCCACTCACCCACTCACCCATCACCCACTCACCCATCACCCACCTACCTCCTCACCCACTACCCTCACCCACTCACCCATCACCCACTACCCTCACCCACTCACCCATCACCCACTCACTCATCACCCACCACAACTCCCACCAATCCCACGTCCCTCCCACCGCAACTACAAGACCCCCCCCCCCTCTCCCCCCCCTCCTCCTCCCCTCCCCCACGCGGACCGACCGCACCCCGCTGGCAGCCTAAGCGACTCTGAGCGCAGTGCCACTGTGACTCCTTGCAGGAGTCGTTAGCATTTTGATTAAAAATGCGCTTCTCTCTCTCTCTGTGTGCACACACGCAGAGAGAGAGAGCCGTGTGCTTCCCACACCACACGCAACCCCTCTCACCTCACGCTCCTGCTCCGTCACCTCCTCATCCTCTTCTATTTCCTCCTTTTTCCTCCACCACCTCCTCTTCCAGCTCCTCCACTACCTCGTCCACCTCCTCCTCCATCACCACCGTCAATCTTCTCTTTGACCACGACCTTCTCTACATCACCTTCTCCAGCTCCACCACCTCCTCTATCATCACCACCACCTCCTCCACCACCTCCTCCTCTATCACCACCACCTCCTCCACCACCTCCTCTCTTTCATCCTCCTCCATCACCACCGTCAATCTTCTCTTTGACCACGACCTTCTCTACATCACCTTCTCCAGCTTTTTCACCATCTCGTACACCACCACCACCTCCTCCTCTACCACCTCCTCCTCCTCTATCACCACCACCTCCTCTACCACCACCTCCTCCACCACCTCCACCTCTTCCCCTTCATCCTCCTCCACCACCACCGCCACCACCACGCGCTCTGTGTGCACGCACCACGCGAGGTGCTCCTCGCTCACAGCACTTCTACAGGGGGGGGGGGACATTTGGCCACTGTATCTCCGCGTAGGGAGCGGTGGCGCAACGGTTAGCGCCCACAGCAGCATTGGGGGGAGACAAAGGCGGCCGGGCGCCGATCTTAACCACGCAAAAAAAAACCGTGATGGCCTTCAAGAGGTTCCTCGCAATCGGCACTTGCCCGTACAGCCTACGGCGGGCTACACGGGGGATCTTTGTCTGTGGCTTATTGTACATCCAACACACACACACACCCACTCGCTCACTCACTCCTCCCCGTGTCCTCCCTCGCACCACCACCACCACCAGCACGCAAGTCGTCCACGCCCCTAGCTTTTATGAGGGAGGCGACGCTCCGAGATGGAATGGCTCCGTCGTTTGTTTAGTGATCCCAAGAAAGTCATTAACACGTGTCTCGTAAAGCCGTTTAGAACGCCCCCTCCCACCACCACCACCACCACCCCCAACCCTCTCTCTCCATCTCCTCTCTCTCTCCCACCGCTCTCTCTCACTCTCTTCCCCCCCCTCCACTCCCTCCTCTCTCTCTCTCCTCCCTCCCTCTTCACCCACGTGGATTGCGAATTGATGGACCCATCCCACCAATCCCCCCTCCCCCCCGTCATCGCCGCACTCCCTCCCTCCATCCTCCCTCCCCCCCACAAGTCGCTTCCGCCCGATATACAAGGTGGGGGGTGGTGGGGGGGGTGGGAAGATTCGCGTGCTCCTGGCGAATTTTGATTTTATTTCGTCTGAAACACAGACACAGAGAGAGAGAGGAGCACACGGATTAGAGAACACGCGCCCGTTAAGGACATGGTGTTGATCTTCATCCAACAGTAGATGGACCATGGTGATGATGGTTACACAGAGAGAGAGGAGCACGCGGACGAGAGGACACACAGGCGGGGTAGAGGAGGCATCGTGCAGACCGTGAAGCGGAGTGAGTGGTGGGGCTTGGGCAGGAGGCGTCACGGCCAGAGGGGGGACGGCGGTGGCCGATGGTCGAGGCTCAGCACGGAGCGGCAGCCGAGGGAGGGGACGCGGCGTCCCGGGAGGACGTCCACCACCAGGGAGACGGAGACACGGGAGGGAGGGGGGAGGCATTCATCCAGCAGTGGAGTGACCCACTCCGCCAACACACACAAGCACACCACAAAATGACAAAAAGCCTTTAACCGACTGTTGGGGCAAGTGCTGTTAGCGAGCCCGGCCGCCTTTGTCTCCCCAGTGGCGATATTTACACACCGCACCAGGTAGTCATTTGAGGCTGAGTCGACCTAGGGGAGGCCCAGGACCGGTTCAGATAATCGTCACTGGGTGTTGACTGTGAGCGGGAATCGAATTCGGGTTGCCAGGTTCATAGGGCAGCGCGTTAACTGCTACGCTACCGCTCCCCCCCCCCTCCACACACACACAGACACACAGACACACACACACAGACCTACGTTCACACACCCAGAGGTTTACAGGTTAAACGCCTGACACTGGCCAAGTCTCGCGAGAGCTCTCACTCGGTCGAGAACTCCCAATATATTGACTCCGTCTCACGCCGGATGGAGCGTGAGACCGATTCAATACACTCGTCTGAGCTGGGACCCACGCCTTCCATCACCATCATCTCCATTATCATCAGCATGAGCCACGGTCTATCCACTGCTAGATTAAGTCCTCCCCAGGCCGCGTTGGTCATGGTCGTTTTGAGATCATATAACCCTAACGCTCTCCCATTCCTTTCTTTATTTTGCAATCACGTTGTTACTTTTACGAACCCCGTGACTCCACTCCCCTTCCCCGTGATACATACCGAGGGTACAAACCTAACAATTTCGACTCGAAATAATAATTGGCGTCCTTGTGTTCATTCTATCGAGCTACGTACTGCACTACTGCCCATCGTTTTGTCTCGACCCATAGCGTTGGTTCAAGCGAGCTGCGAAACTGCTGATGAGACATTGAATTTCGAAACGGGGTCAGAGATTTTGCTTAACTCGAACCAACGCTTCTGGAACAATGTAATCGCGGAATGATGGCTATGTGTGTGTGTGTGTTTTGTGGCTGATGGGATGAGTTATGGGGAGCGGTGGTGTAGCGGTTAGCGCTACGCTGCGCTACGAACCTGGCGACCCGAGTTCGATTCCTGCTCACAGCAAACACCGGTGATGATTATCTGAACCGGTCCTGGGCCTCCCTTAGGTCGACTCAGCCTCAAATGAGTACCTGGTGCGATGCGTAAACATCGCCGCTAGGGAGACAAAGGCGGCCGGGCGTGGTGTTGGCCACCCACCCCCTCGTGTGCCGTTCCGGCCTTCAAAGGTGCTCGCTAACAGCACTTGCCCCTACAGTCTGTTAAGGCTATACGGGGGATCTTTGTCTTTGGTGGGATGATTAAGAACTGCGGTAAGTCCTCGTTTAACGCGGCAGTAGACGATGTAGTTACGACGATGTTGAGGGAAATGCGATACACGATGACGCACCACGCGGTGAGATGGCATGTCGGGACAAATAACGGGGGGTACGCTGCCATCGCGTTATTGTATCACTCCACCAAGCCGCGCTACTCAAGAAAGTAGTTCGTCCTAAAGGCGTGCGCACCGCGCTATAACGGGCGTGTGCACCGCGCTATAACTATCGTGTGTATCGCGCTATAACTAGCGTGTGTATCGCGCTATAACGGGCGTGTGCACCGCGCTATAACTATCGTGTGCACCGCGCTATAACTATCGTGTGTATCGCGCTATAACTAGCGTGTGAAACGCGCCATAACGGGCGTGTGTATCGCGCTATAACGAGCGTGTGTATCGCGCTATAACGCGCGTGTGTATCGCGCTATAACGGGCGTGTGTATCGCGCTATAACGGGCGTGCGTATCGCGCTATAACGCGCGTGTGTATCGCGCTATAACGGGCGTGTGTATCGCGCTATAACGGGCGGGCGTGCTACGTTGTGTGCAACAACAAAAAACACCCCAAGTGTTCCCAAACAGAAGAACTGCGTCATCTCGAACGCGCTTTACAGGGTGAGCACCGCCACGCGTTAAGCGAGGAATTGCCGTGCTTGTATATCGTGTGTGTGTGTGTGTGGAGAGGCCTGCTGCACGGCTATTTTGATAGAAACTCACGCGAGTTTGTTGGTTTGTGCTTCTGCACCAGCTGACAACACCGAGTAGCAGCAGCAGCAGCGTTATAAAATAACTCACAATAATCATCTAATAACAACAATTGTGTCATTGTCATTATTTGAATAATATTGCTGCACGTTTAAATGAATGCGAGATGAATGTGGGTGCCATGTAACACATACAATATACAAAGATCCCCCGTATAGCCTTAACAGACTGTTGGGGCAAGTGCTGATAGCGAGCAGCTGTATTAACGCTCTTTCCGGCGACCCGAGTTCGATTCCCTCTTTACGGCCAACACCACGTGACGATTTTCTGAACCGGTCCCTGGCCTCCCCTAGGTCGACTCAACCTCAAATGAGTACCGAGGGCGATCTATAAACATTGCCACTGTGGAGACAAAGGCGTCCGGGCGTGGTGTTGGCCACCAATCCTCTCGTATGCCGTGCCGATCTTCATAGGTGCTCTCTAACATACACGTACAAAGACAAAGATCCCCCGTATAGCCTTAACAGACTGTTGGGGCAAGTGCTCATAGCGAGCACCTACGAAGGCCGGAACGGCACACGAGGGGGTGGGTGGCCAACACCACGCCCGGCCGCCTTTGTCTCTCCGGTGGCGAAGTTTACACAGCCACACCATTTACTCATCTGAGTCCAGTGTGAGTGTATGTCACTTACATACACTCACATACACTCACACTGCACTCACATACACTCACACTCACGCGCAATCACCGCCACTCTTCTAATGATAATTTGTTCTTCGTTCTCACAAAAACACTAAAAGTGTGGGGGGAGGGGGGTGGAGGAAGTGGTGGGGGGAGGGCGGGCGGGGGGGGGGACAGTTTCGTACCAAATTATCATAAATTACAATTTGCGTAAGAGGCGCGCATACGGTTACACATAGAGAACGCTCGCTCATTCAATCCCTCGACCCTAGAGGATCACCCCGATGCCCTAGCCATTCGTGGATGGAGGGGGTTCTATATCTCATCTCTCGCTATCTCCTTGTCGGGGTGGAGAGTGGCGGGGGGGAGGGTGTACACACCCACCCCCTCCGTCACGTACCTCCTGTCCCTCTTTAATTGTCAATTAATTGCGTTAATCGTGGGGCGAAAGATTATACTATTGGCGATTGGGGGTGGCGTTCGGGCGGGCGGTCGGGCGGTCGGGTGGGCGAGCGGGAGGTGTTCATTTGCGAGTGTAATTGAATTTGGTGGGGGGGGGGGGGGGGGTAGCTCATTTGTGGGGTAAGAGGTTCGTAACTTTGTGCACAATCGGCAATTTCCCCCCGAAAAAAAACCCAAGATCAAACAAAACATCGTCATTATCATTAGCATCACGAGCAGCGGCGGCGGCGGCATCAGCAGCGGCGGCATCAGCATCGTCGACGCCAGCCAACATCGCCAAATGACCAATTGAGAAGTTGCGGCTCATCAACACCATCATCAACATCATCATCAACATCATCAGCAGCAGCAGCACCGCCACCGCCATCATCACCAGCAGCATCGCCATCATCATCACGATACGCTGCCATCACTATCGCCGGCACCACCACTAAATGCCATCATGGCTAACCATTATCGCCACCACCACCATCATCTTCACCGTCACCACAATCATCACCATCAGTAATCACTATTACCAAAATCATTACCATCACCCGTATAGCCTGTAACAGACTGTAGGGGCAAGTGCTGTTAGCGAGCAGCTATAAAGGCCGGCACAGCACACGAGGGGGTGGGTGGCCAGCACCACGCCCGAGCGCCTTTGTCTCCCCAGTGGCGATGTTTACACACCGCACCAGGTACTCGTTTGAGGCTGAGTCGACCTAGGAGAGGCCCAGGACCGGTTCAGGTAATCGTCACCGGTGTTGGCCGTGAGTGGGAATCGAACTCGGGTCGCTGTTTTGTGTCGCCGTCACCACCACCACCACCATTGTCATCACCACCATTATCACCACCATTATCACCACCACCATTATCACCACCATTATCACCACCACCATTATCACCACCACCATTATCACCACCACCACCATTATCACCACCACCACCATTATCACCACCACCACCAACCATCATCACCACCACCATTATCACCACCACCACCAACCATCATCACCACCACCATTATCACCACCACCAACCATTATCACCATCACCAACCATTATCACCATCACCACCACCACCATTATCACCACCACCAACCATCACCACCACCACCACCATTATCACCACCACCACCAACCATCATCACCACCACCATTATCACCACCACCAACCATTATCACCATCACCACCACCATTATCACCACCACCAACCATTATCACCATCACCACCACCACCATTATCACCACCACCAACCATCACCACCACCACCACCATTATCACCACCACCACCAACCATCATCACCACCACCATTATCACCACCACCAACCATTATCACCATCACCACCACCATTATCACCACCACCAACCATTATCACCATCACCACCACCACCACCACCACCATTATCACCACCACCACCAACCATCACCACCACCACCATTATCACCACCACCACCACCAACCATCCCATATGCAGAGCGGGCGGGTGGGTGCTGCCCTCTACTGGGCAATCTCAGACGCCGCTCCAACACGGCACACGATTACCTCTTTTATACCTCCTCCACCTCCTCCTCCCCTTGGTTGACGAGGGAGTGCTCTCACCAACACGGCACACGCCCGTTCAGCAAGCAGCGCAACACCGCTGATGAGACCCCAGACGGTCGAAACAGGGCACAGCGCGTCGACTTAAAACAATGCATTCTGGGTAATGTTGCTAGCGAACTGGGACCCTCACCCCACACCGCAAACCCCCCCCCCCACCCCCCTAAATCGTAAGGAAACGCAGGGCGCTTGACACGCAGATCGGTAGCTCACCCAGATGTCGATTCAAGCGACGCCGACTCAGCTGCCGATGTAGAAGCCGTGCGGTGAAAACCCCCGGCAGGAGATTTTGGTCGGATGAGCGCACGGAGGTAGTCCACGCGTGTGGCTGATGGGATTGTTGTAAGAAGCACATTACACATATATCTATGTGTGTGTGTGTGTGCTTAACTTGGGTCTCTGTCGGGTGTCAGAGCGCAGTGCGCTAACCACTGCGCCACCGCTCCTCCCCAATGACAAATACCCCTCCCTCCCCCCCTATAATATTCGCAGACTATTGGGGCAAGTGCTGTTAGCGAGTAGCAACCGGTAAAGGGCAACATGGTACACACCCGCATAAAGACAAAGATCCCCCGTGTAGCCTTAACAGACTGTTGGGGCAAGTTCTGTTAGCGAGTAGCACCTATAAAGGCCGGCACGGCACACGAGGGGGTGGGTGGCTAACATCACTCCCGGCCGCCTTTGTCTCCCCGAGTGGCGATGTTTACACGTCGCACCAGGTACTCGTTCGAGGCTGAGTCGACCTAGAGGAGGCCCGCGACCGGTTGATTGAACTCGGGTCGTCAGGTTCGTAATGTCGCGCGATCACCGCTGCACTACCGATCCCACGTGTGTGTGTGCGTGTGTACACGTGTTGTGTCATTTGTCTATTCACGAAAATTCTCATTTCTCTGCTACTAATCATCTTGCTGATTCTGATGATGCTGCTGATGATGGTGATAATGCTGCTTTTGCTGCTGTTGATGCTGCTGATGCTGATGATGGTGATAATGCTGCTTTTGCTGCTGTTGATGCTGCTGACGCTGATGATGTTGCTACTGGCTGATGATGTTGCTACTGGCTGATGATGTTGCTACTGGCTGATGATGTTGCTACTGGCTGATGATGTTGCTACTGGCTGATGATGATGACGACGCCGTCTTTAAGCAACAACGACAGAGCTCCCACACTCGGCCAAGCTGCCGCGAGGCAATAGCGGGCACGTGTCTCGTCTCATCTCGGACGGAGATTCATCTGCGTCTCTCTCTCTCTCTCCTCCCTCTCTCTCTCTGTTTACTGCTTGGTCTCTCGCATTTCCTGCCCGGAAAGAGAGGCGGAATGAGCCCCATAAACGGCGCTACACCTCCTCACTCTCGCCTGACTGCGGTGAGCTGCACTCAGCCGTGTGTGTGTGTCTGAGTGTCTGTGTGTAGCGGTTAGCGCTACGCTGCGCCACGAACCCGGCCACCCGAGTTCGATTCCCGCTCACGGTAAACACCGGTGACGATTATCTGAACCGGTCCTGGGCCTCCTCTAGGTCGACTCAGCCTCAAATGAGTACCTGGCGCGACGTGTAAACATAGCCACTGGGGAGACAAAGGCGGCCGGGCGTGGTGTTGGCCACCACACCCCATCGTGTGCCCTGCCGGCCTTTATAGGTGCTCGCTTCGTTGAGCTCTCATTCGTGTCCAGGTCGCTTTCCGAATAAGGAGCTACGTAGCTCAGCTGGCTTTGCCTGGTAAGTAAAAAAATATGTTTATTTGTGAAACTTTTTTTAAGCGATTTGCGTAACTGTCCCATACTTTGCACTCCTGTCGTGTGTTCGCATTGTCTGTTGTTGTCCCGTTCTGACCTGCCCCAGCTGTACGTCTGTGAAGAAGAGCTTTATAGCTCATCGGATTCCACTGAATCTGATTCTGGTTCGTTGCGCAGAGCGCTAACCGCTACACCACCGCTCCCCCGCATAGACAACAACTGGCACCCCCCCCCCGTGTCCCTCGCCACCACCGCCCTCCCCTAACCCCCTGCCCCTCCCCTCCCCACACTCACAGCAGACAGCTTTGTCGGGGAATGCCTTTGAAGTTAGGCGCGAGCGAGAATGGCGAGCGACGCGGGCAACGCTTTATTGGTCTGCAAAGCCAATAGGCCGATGGATATATATGGCACACGCGTGTTGCGTGTGTGTGTTTACAGAGTGATTGTATTTATTGGAGGAGATGCACCGGCGAGGAGGCGTGGTGGGGGAGGGGGGGGGGGGCAGAGCGCGGTGCCAGGGGCAATCGCCCGATTCGCCCTACCGATTCTGATTCCGATCCCTAATTGCGTAGCGCTCCAATCGTATTCGTGGGTTTGTGTCCTTTGTTGTTGTAACGTTCTGACACCCGTGCTCCCCCTAACTGGCCATCTGGTGGAAGAAAAATGAACGAAACAAAAGAGCTTTATAGCCCTTCGGATTGCACCGGTGTATAAAATGTTGATGCTGGAGTCTGCGCGTACACCTAGATGCGGTGGTTCTTAACATTCACTTGCAGCCTTGCATCCCTTTGATTCGCAATCGACAATTTCTTTTTTAAACATACGGTTAATTAAAAAAAAATGAACCGTGGGTTGCAAAAAACGAAACAAGTTGAATCTCTTAACGCTCACCCGCGGCTTAGTTTGTGTGTCCGATGATTTGCCTTCTCAAAAAAGAAACGTGGTCGTGTCTCGCAAAACCCCTACCCCGAGAAAGGGCATCTCGCACCACCCAAGGGGTAAGCGCACCCCAGGTCAAGAACCACCGCCCTAACGTTACGGTCTCTCCAGTCCAGTGACGTGAGAGGTATGTTTTTTATTTTGGGGCGGGCTGGTTAGATCGCGTTAAATGTGTCGCCAAAACCGACACCATCCCGACACGGCAAAACAAAAATATTTGTCGCGCAGACAAATCCAGCCGATGGGTTCGCTCGTTCAGCAACCGCGGTGCGTGTCTGTGCGTGTGTGTTGCAGAAGAGTAAACTCCCACGATGTTTACATTTCGAGTACAGCGACGCTTCTATCGCTATGCCAATTCCAACAACAGCAACAGCAGCAGCAGTTTCAGTTTATTTGCTTGGTATAGCCCTGTGAGCCATTCGGCTCTTGAATCGGGTGCAACCACAACAAACAAAAACACAAAAACACGAACAAGAAAACATCTTAAAGTGACTTTGTGTAACTGTGCAAACAGAAAATCCATGAAAAAAAACAGCAAAATATTCCTGAAAAAAGCACCGTACACCAACGCTGTGTGCAAAAATCCCAGTGGGATGCAAGTCAAAACAACAACAAAACTTAGATTAAGGCCATCAGTCTAACTCCGTACTAAAACAAAACAACCATGTCCAAACTATTTTTTTTTTCGAAATCACCAAAAAAATGAAGCCATAATTGCAATGTAACAGTGACCGCAGGGACTGTGACACACACTCACAGCAGCCGCCATGCAGGCGACAAGCCGCGCAAATCCCTGCCGGGTTAAAACCGATTCGGTCCATGTGACGATTTCCACGAAAGCACGAAGTTTGGTGCTCGATGGATGCCCAACGCGACGAAGCAACGCGATTGGGGCCTGTACCTCCCCCCCCATCACCACCCCACCATCACCACCGCCACCACCACCACTCCCCCACCAACCCCCGCCACCCCCCCGGGATCCGTCATCGCGAGGTGTAGCGAGCGCCTGGCCCCGTGACCCGGCGCGCGAGAGACGAACAGCCCCGAATGGCCTCGGTGGACCTTCACTCGCCCGCGCGTTCAGCGAAGAACAACTTGCACACACACACACTGACGTTTACATACTCACACACACTCACACACACACACATTCACACACTCACACACATTCACACACTCACATTTACACACTCACACACACTCACACACACTTACACACATTCACACACACTCACACACACACTCACATTTACACACTCACACACATTCACACACTCACACTCACATTTACACACTCACACACACTCACACACACACGCACACACACTCACACACACTCACACACACACATTTACACACGCATACACACTCACACACACACATTCACACACACACACTCACATTTACACACTTACACACACTCACACACACACATTCATACACTCACACACACTCACATTTACACACTCACACACACTCACACACATTCACACACACTCACATTTACACACTCACATACACACACATTTACACACACTCACACACAATCACACACACTCACACACACTCACACAGAATCAGACACATTTACACACTCACATACACTCACATTTACACACTCACATACACTCACACATCCACACACTTACACATCCACACACTTACACAGACTCACACACTAACACACGCACATTTACACACTCACACACAGTCACACACAGTCACACACTCACACATCCACACACTTACACAGCCTCACACACTAACATACACACATTCACACACTCACACACAATCACACACATCTTCACACACTCACATACACATTAATTCACACACACTCTCACAACTGCTACTAAGTGGCGGTGACGTCACCATGACGTTTGTGCCAGGCTATGTGCACGTTGAGGCCACGTGAAGTGTCGAACGCCCGCTGGCAGGAGGTCACGGGGCAGCCCCAGGTGCCACGGGTCGACTGACTGAGATGGCTGGCCGATGCACCACCTGTGCCCCCTACTGTGCCAACCTGCTGTGCTTTAGCCACCCGGCGCTCCGCTCGTTGTTGTGATCGTCGCTCCTCCGCCCTCCGTTGTTGTTGGAGGTCGACTGCCACCAACTGCCCAGTAGCGTCCTTCACGAGCCTCCTCCATAGAGGCCAATCTTGACATCGCTGGTACCAGTCATCGGCAAGTCCACTCAGCTCCACATCCTCTTGTAACAAATCACTCCATCTCTTCTCTAGCGCGTGCTGCGCCCGTTTAGACTCCTCTAGCCGGCCGAACAAAATCTGCTTAGGCATGCATTGGCTGGGCATGCGGGCTACATGACGCAGCCACCGCAGCCTTGCCTGCTGGAGGAGCTTGCCAACGCGACTTTGTCCAGCTTGGTTAAACCCAGGATGGATTGTAGGCAGGCCAGCTTTAATGTTTTGCAAGCGGAGAGAAGGGAGGGAATGACTGTGGCCGAGAAGACCTGAAGTTTCGTGCGGAGCGACAAACCAGGTAGCTTCCACACAGCTTTACGCAACCGATGAAAAGATAATGCCGCTCGACTAATTCGGAGTGAGACCTCTGCTGTCAAACCGGAGCCGGTCATAACCACACTGCCCAGGTATGGAAACTATCCACTCTCTCCACAACTGCCCTATAGCGAATTAGGAGTTGTGGGGGTGGAGTGTCTGATGGTACAAAATACCCAGGGCAGGAGCTTAGTTATGGTGGGGCTGATAGTAAGGCCCCACCTCTTATTGCCACGCTCCAGGTTCAGCATCAGCGCCTCCATCTCCTCCTCTGAGTGAGCAGCGATTACCAGATCATCGGCATACATAACGTGGTTGACCAGTGGCAATGTTTTTATCCACCGCACCAGGTACTCATTTCAGGCTGAGTCGACCTAGGGGAGGCTCAGGACCGGTTCAGATAATCGTTACTGGTGTTGGCCGTGAGCAGAAAGCGAACCCGGGTCGCCAGGTTCATAGCGCAGCGCGCTAACTGCTAAATACCGATCCCTACACACTCACACATACTCACACATACTCACACACTCACATACACAATCACACACACACTCACACACTCACACACACACTCACACACACACACACACTCACATGCACACTCACACACACCCACTCACATGCACACTCACCCACACACACTCACATGCACACTCACCCACTCACACTAACCCACACACACTCACATGCACACTCACCCACACAAACTCACATGCACACTCACACACACCCACTCAGATGCACACTTACCCACACACACTCACATGCACACTCACCCACACCCACTCACTTACACACTCACCCACACCCACTCACTTACACACTCACCCACACCCACTCACTTACACACTCACCCACACCCACTCACTTACACACTCGCCCACACCCACTCACTTACAAACTCACCCACACCCACTCACTTACACACTCACCCACACCCACTCACTTACACACTCACCCACACACAATCACTTACACACTCACCCACACCCACTCACTTACACACCCACACACACTCACTTACACACTCACCCACACCCACTCACTTACACACTCACCCACACACACTCACACACTCACCCACACACTCACTTACACACTCACCCACACCTACTCACTTACACACTCACCCACACACAATCACTTACACACTCACCCACACCCACTCACTTACACACCCACACACACTCACTTACACACTCACCCACACCCACTCACTTACACACTCACCCACACACACTCACACACTCACCCACACCTACTCAATTACACACTCACCCACACACAATCACTTACACACTCACCCACACCCACTCACATGCACACTAACCCACACACACTCACTTACACACTCACCCAGACACTCACTTACACACTCACCCACACACACTCACTTACACACTCACCCACACACTCACTTACACACTCACCCACACACACTCACTTACACACTCACCCACACCCACTCACTTACACACTCACCCACACCCACTCACTTACACACTCACCCACACCCACTCACTTACACACTCACCCACACCCACTCATTAACACACTCACCCACACACAATCACTTACACACTCACCCACACCCACTCACTTACACACCCACACACACTCACTTACACACTCACCCACACCCACTCACTTACACACTCACCCACACACACTCACACACTCACCCACACACTCACTTACACACTCACCCACACCTACTCACTTACACACTCACCCACACACAATCACTTACACACTCACCCACACCCACTCACTTACACACCCACACACACTCACCCACACACACTCACCCACACCCACTCACTTACACACTCACCCACACACACTCACACACTCACCCACATACACTCACTTACACACTCACCCACACACTCACTTACACACTCACTCACCCACACACACTCACTTACACACTCACCCACAGACTTACACACTCACCCACACCCACTCACTTACACACTCACCCACACCCACTCACTTACACACTCACCCACACACAATCACTTACACACTCACCCACACCCACTCACTTACACACCCACACACTCACTTACACACTCACCCACACCCACTCACTTACACACTCACCCACACACACTCACACACTCACCCACACACTCACTTACACACTCACCCACACACACTCACACACTCACCCACACACTCACTTACACACTCACCCACACCCACTCACTTACACACCCACACACACTCACCCACACACACTCACCCACACACACTCACTTACACACTCACCCACACACACTCACACACTCACCCACACACACTCACTTACACACTCACCCACACACTCACTTACACACTCACCCACACACACTCACTTACACACTCACCCACACACACTCACACACTCACCCACATACACTCACTTACACACTCACCCACACACTCACTTACACACTCACTCACCCACACACACTCACTTACACACTCACCCACAGACTTACACACTCACCCACACCCACTCACTTACACACTCACCCACACCCACTCACTTACACACTCACCCACACACAATCACTTACACACTCACCCACACCCACTCACTTACACACCCACACACTCACTTACACACTCACCCACACCCACTCACTTACACACTCACCCACACACACTCACACACTCACCCACACACTCACTTACACACTCACCCACACACACTCACACACTCACCCACACACTCACTTACACACTCACCCACACCCACTCACTTACACACCCACACACACTCACCCACACACACTCACCCACACACACTCACTTACACACTCACCCACACACACTCACACACTCACCCACACACACTCACTTACACACTCACCCACACACTCACTTACATACTCACCCACACACACTCACTTACACACTCACCCACACACAGTTACTTACACACTCACCCACACACTCACTTACACACTCACCCACACACACTCACCCACACACACTCACCCACACTCACTGCCTGCTGCTATATAACGGCACGCACGCTTCTGCAGCGATAGCCTCAGCAGCAGGCAGCAGCCGGAAGCAGCAGACAGCAGCAGCAGCAGGCAGCAGCAGCAGCAGACAGCAGCAGCAGAAGGCAGCAGCAGCAGGCAGCAGCAGCAGGAAGCAGCAGACAGCAGCAGCAGGCAGCAGCAGCAGCAGGCAGCAGCAGCAGCAGGCAGCAGCAGCAGGCAGCAGCAGCAGAAGGCAGCAGCAGCAGGAAGCAGCAGACAGCAGCAGCAGGCAGCAGCAGCAGCAGGCAGCAGCAGCAGCAGGCAGCAGCAGCAGCAGCAGACAGCAGCAGGCAGCAGCAGCAGGCAGCAGCAGACAGCAGCAGCAGCAGGCAGCAGCAGACAGCAGCAGCAGCAGGCAGCAGCAGGCAGCAGCAGCAGCAGGCAGCAGCAGCAGGCAGCAGCAGGCAGCCAGCAGCATAAGGCGGGTTCATCATCAACACTTGCGCCAACTGCCTCTTAAGGCTATACGGGGGAGCTTTGTCTTTGTGTGGTGTACTTGTTTGTGTGTTGTCAAAGTGGGTCAATCCACTGCTGAATGAATGCCTCCCCCCCTCCCTCCGACTCCCTCTCATTGTCCCTCCCTCCCGTGTCTCCGTCTCCCTGGTGGTGGACGTCCTCCCGGGACGCCGCGTCCCCTCCCTCGGCTGCCGCTCCGTGCTGAGTCTCGACCATCGGCCACCGCCGTCCCCCCTCTGACCGTGACGCCTCCTGCCCAAGCCCCACCACTCACTCCGCTTCACGGTCTGCACGATGCCTCCTCTACCCCGCGCGTGTGTCCTCTCGTCCGCGTGCTCCTCTCTCTCTGTGTGTAACCATCATCACCACCACGGTCTATCTACTGATGGATGGAACATCAGTGTGATGATGATGATGTCTCTACCCCGCGAGTGTGCCCACTAATCCACGTGCTCCTCTCTCTCTCTCTCTCACTCTGCACGCTCTCTGTCGGCACTCCTCAAATGTAACACCGCATCGGTCGGAACCACTCTGTTAACGCCGCGGTGACTTCCGACCTTGAACTTGTGACCCCGAGACGGAGATCCACGAAGCCCAGTGAGGGAGTGCAACTGTATCCTCAGCCTATCCGCGGCTACGTGGTGAAGTATGGTCAACATAACCCCGCATGACCCATAGCCGCCTCCCTCTGCCTCGCTGTGCACTCACGCTCCCAACCACTCTTCTATGGCTACTACAATGGGTTATTGCTCCCGTGAACCTCACGCCATGGACACACCATCTCATCCGCCACACTGCGGTCAACCACCACACAGCATTCACTCACGTAACCACTCACTGACACACTCACCCACCCACACACTCACTCAACCACACACTCACCCACACACTCACCCACACACTCACCCATCCACTCACCCACCATACTCACCATTCACTCACTCACCCACGTACCCACCGACTCACCTCACCCAGCCATCCACTCACCCAACCACCTACTCATCCACCCACTCACCCACACACTCACCCACCCACTCACCCATCCACTCACCCACACACTCACCCACCCACTCACCATTAACCCACTCACTCACGTACCCACCGACTCACCTCACCCACCCATCCACTCACCCAACCACCCACTCATCCACCCACTCACCCACCCACCACTCATCCACTCACCCATCCACCCACCCACTCACCCACCCACTTACCCACACACTTGCCTCACTCACTCACCCACTTACCCACCCACTCACCTCACCCACCCACCCACTCACCCACGCACTCACCCACCCACCCACTCACCCACCTACTCACTCACCCACCCACCCACCCACTCACTCACCCACCCATTCACCCACCCACTTAACCACACACTCGCCTCACCCACCCACACACTCACCCACCCACCCACCCACTCACCTACACACTCACTCACCCACTCACCCACCCACTCACATACTCACTCACCCACCCACCCACCCACTCACCTACCCACTCACCCACCCACTCACCTACCCACTCACCCACCCACTCACCCACCCACTCACCTACCCACTCACCCACCCACTCACCCACCCACTCACCCACCCACGCACCTACCCACTCACCCACTCACCTACCCACTCACCCACTCACCCACCCACTCACCCACCCACTCACCCACCCACTCACCCCCACCCCTCCCTAGAGTCATGGGAGCAGCGGAACTGAGGATGCAGTTTGGTAGTGGGGGGGGGGGAGGGCGATATGGGCTCAGCCCCCCCCCCGACTCTCCCCCCGCCCCTCACCCCCACTCCCAGCACCCTCCCCTTGTCGGGAAGTTTCTGAACCCTCCTCCCAAGAGCTCCGGGGTTAGAGGTTCGCGCCCCGGGCGGGTGTCCGGGTCGAGAGGTCACGGCGAGACGGCTACCTGCCCACGTGAGACCGCGCGCACAGAAGGCGCCGAGGCATCCGCACACAAAGACAAAGATTCCCCAACCCCCCCCCCAACCCCCCCACTGCTGGGGCAAGTGCCGTCTGCGAGTGGCACCTATGAGGGCAGCCAAGGCGGGGGTAGGTGGCCAGCGCCACGCTCGGCCGCCTTTGTCTCTCCAGTGCTGATAGCTGCACGCAGCAACACATCTGAGTCGACCTTGAGGAGGTCCAGGAACAAGGGGCCGTCCATAAATGACGTCACGCGATTTTGGACGATTTTTGACCCCCCACCACCACCATCCCCCCCATCGTTCACACGGCGTCACAAAAAGTCAGACTCCCCCCCTCAAATATGACGTCACAAAGCTCTGCCCCCCCCCCAAAGAAAAAAAAATGCTTCAAATCGCTTTAAACTATTGTCACTGTAGTGCGTATTTAATGTGCCGTTGAGTTATTAAAAAAGTATATTCAATTAAGTAGCACGTTTTAAAGCTTTCGTGACTGCAAGAATTCATCTTCTTTGTTTTTTTTCGGTAAAGTCATGTAGAATGCGAATAAAATAATAAATTGATAAAATAAAATATTGTGTTATTTTATTGTGTTATTTTATTTTATCAATTTATTATTTTATTCTCATTCTACGTGACTTTACCGAAAGAACCAAAGAAGATAAGTAGCACGTGTTAATATTTATTTAAAGTTGCGCATTTTGATGTGACGTCACATTTCTCAACTCCCCCTCTCCCTCCCTCCCTTGCCACACATCGTCACAAATGTCTGACGCCCCCTCCCCTTAGGTGCGTGACGTCATTTATGGACGGCCCCAAATGCATATATCCGTCACTGGCGGGGTTCATAGCGCAGTGCCCTAACCACTGCGCAACCGCTCCGCAGATATCGGCGTAAGGCACTACCACTAGAGTATGATATAAGCCTAGCGAGGTGGCTCAGCCGTAAGAACAATCCTCAGAGTGATACAAATGTGCATTGAGATGTAATCTGATTATTATTATTCATATGATCTAATTCATTAGTTTGGTTTGTGAACGGCTGGGTGAGTTGGTGAGTGGGCGGGTGAGTGGATGATTTGAGTATGTGAGTGAGTGGTTGTGTGAGTGGGTGTGTAGATGAGTGAGTGCATGGGTGAGTGGGTGAATGATTGGATGAGTAAGTGGGTGAGTGGATGATTTAATAGACGGGTGAGTGAGTGGGTGAACGGATGAATGAGTAGATGGGTGAGTGCATGGATGAGTGGGTTAATGAGCGGATGGGTGAGATAGTGGGTGAGTGGGTTAATGAGCGGATCGGTGCGTGAGTGCGTGAGTGGACGAATGAGTGGATGGGTGAGTGCATGGTTGAGAGGTTGAATGAGGAGATGGGTGAGTGAGTGGGTGAGTGAGTGAGTGGATGGGTGAATGAGTGCGTGCGTGAGTGAGTGGACGGGTGAATGAGTGGGTGAGTGAGTGGGTAAGTGCGTGAGTGGATGGGTGAATGAGTGAGTGAGTGGGTAAGTGCGTGAGTGAGTGAACGGTGGAGGAGTGAGTGAGTGGGTTAGTGAGTGGATGGGTGAATGAGTCAGTGAGTGGGTAAGTGCGTGAGTGGATGGGTGAATGAGTGAGTGAGTGGGTGAGTGGACGGGTGAGTGAGTGAGTGGGTGAGTGCGTGAGTGAGTTGAGTGAATCAATGAGTGGGTGAGCGCGTGAGTGAGAGGATGGGTGAATGAGTGAGAGAGTGGGTGATTGAGTGGATGAGTGAATAAGTGAATGAGTGAGTGAGTGCGTGAGTGAGTGGACGGGTGAATGAGTGAGTGAGTGGGTGAGTGCGTGAGTGGATGAGTGAATGAGTGAGTGGGTGAGTTCGTGAGTGAGTGGATGAATGAATGAGTGAGTAGGTGAGTGAATGAGTAAGTGAGTGCGTGAGTGAGTGGATGAGTGAATGAGTGAGTGAGTGGGTGAGTGCGTGAGTGAATGGATGAGTGAATCAGTGAGTGAGTGGATGAGTGTGCTTGGGATTGTGCAGGGGGGGGGGGTGTTTGTGGTGGGGGCCACTGTTTGTCTGTCCCTGACACGTGACCTTCCCGGGGTCCCCTTGTGTCGCGCGTTGAGTTCATTGTTAGTGGACGGACATGGGGGAACGTGTGTGTGTGTCAGTGTGTGTGTGTCAGTGTGTGTGTGTCTCAGTGTGTGTCAGTGTGTGTTTGTGTCAGTGTGTGTGTGTCAGTGTGTGTGTGTGTCAGTGTGTCTGTGTCAGTGTTTAACTCCTTGAAAGATCTGGGCAAGGTCCCATCGGTGAGCTCCTCCGGCAGGCAAGGCTGCGATGGCTGGGTCATGTAGCCCGCATGCCCAGCCACCGCATGCCGAAACAGTTTTTGTTTGGCCGGATTGAGGGGGCTAAGCGGGCGCGGCACGGGCTAGAGAAGAGATGGAGTGATGTGGTACAGGAGGACGTGGAGCTGAGTGGACTTGCAGATGACTGGTACCAGCGGTGTCAAGATCGGCCTCTGTGGAGGAGGCTCGTGAAGGATGCTACTGGGCAGTTGGAGGCAGTCGCCCAACAACAACGGAGGGCGGAGGAGCGACGCTCAGAACAACGAGCGGAGCGCCGGGTGGCTAAAGCACAGCAGGTTGGCACAGTAGGGGGCACAGGTGGTGCATCAGCCAGTCATCTCAGTCAGTCGACCCGTGGCACCTGGGTCTGCCCAGTGACCTCCTGCCAGCGGGCGTTCGACACTTCACGTGGCCTCACGGTGCACATAGCCTGGCACAAGCGTCGTGGTGACGTCACCGCCACTTAGTGGCGAATGGCGGTTGTTGTTGTTGTGTGTGACCCTCCCTGTGTGAGTGTTTGTCAGTGTGTGTGTGCGAGACCCTCCCAGTGTGAGTGTGTGTCAGTGTGTGTGTGTGTGACCCTCCCTGTGTGAGTGTGTGTCAGTGTGTGTGTGCGAGACCCTCCCAGTGTGAGTGTGTGTCAGTGTGTATCAGTATGTGTGTGTGTGTGTTTGACCCTCCCTGTGTGAGTATGTGTCAGTGTGTGTCAGTGTGTGTGTGACCCTCCCTGTGTGAGTGTGTCAGTGTGTATCAGTGTGTGTGTGACCCTCCCTGTGTGAGTGTGTGTCAGTGTGTGTCAGTGTGTGTGTGACCCTCCCTGTGTGAGTGTGTGTCAGTGTGTATCAGTGTGTGTGTGTGACCCTCCCTGTGTGAGTGTGTGTCAGTGTGTGTCAGTGTGTGTGTGTGAGACCCTCCCTGTGTGAGTGTGTGTCAGTGTGTGTCAGTGTGTGTGTGTGAGACCCTCCCTGTGTGAGTGTGTGTCAGTGTGTATCAGTGTGTGTGTGACCCTCCCAGTGTGAGTGTGTGTCAGTGTGTATCAGTATGTGTGTGTGTGTGTGACCCTCCCAGTGTGAGTGTGTGTCAGTGTGTGTGAGACCCTCCCTGTGTGAGTGTGTGTCAGTGTGTGTCAGTGTGTGAGACCCTCCCTGTGTGAGTGTGTGTCAGTGTGTGTCAGTGTGTGTGAGACCCTCCCTGTGTGAGTGTGTGTCAGTGTGTATCAGTGTGTGTGAGACCCTCCCTGTGTGAGTGTGTGTCAGTGTGTATCAGTGTGTGTGTGACCCTCCCTGTGTGAGTGTGTGTCAGTGTGTGTCAGTGTGTGTGTGTGTGACCCTCCCTGCGTGAGTGTTTGTCAGTGTGTGTCAGTGTGTGTGTGTGAACCTCCCTGTGTGAGTGTGTGTCAGTGTGTGTGTATGATCCTCCCTGTGTGAGTGTGTCAGTGTGTGTCAGTGTGTGTGTGACCCTCCCTGCGTGAGTGTTTGTCAGTGTGTGTCAGTATGTGTGTGTGAGACCCTCCCTGTGTGAGTGTGTGTCAGTGTGTATCAGTGTGTGTGTGACCCTCCCTGTGTGAGTGTGTGTCAGTGTGTGTCAGTGTGTGTGTGTGTGACCCTCCCCATTTGTTGTGTGTGTGTCCGTGACCCTCTTCATTCTTGCGAAACGTGGACCCCTCTAATAGAACATTTTCGCCGGTTAGAAACAATAAGACTTGCTTGCCTACGATCCATCCTGGGTTTAACCTGCAGGCTGGATTGTATGAGAAGCTCACAAATCCTTGAAGGATCTGGACAAAATTCCATCGGTGAGCTTCCCCGCATGCCCAGCCACCGGATCGAGGGGGCTAAACGGGCGCGGCACGGGCTAGAGAAGAGATGGAGTGATGTGGTACAGGAGGACGTGGAGCTGAGTGGACTTGCCGATGACTGGTACCAGCGGTGTCAAGATCGGCCCCTGTGGAGGAGGCTCGTGAAGGACGCTGCTACTGGGCAGTTGGAGGCAGTCGCCCTCCAGCAACAACGGAGGGCGTCGGAGCGACGCTCACAACAACGAGCGGAGCGCCGGGCGGCTAAAATGCAGCAAGTTGGTGCAGTAGGGGGTACAGTTAGTCCATCGGCCAGTCATCTCTTTCATAGGTGCTCGCGAACAGCATTTGCCCCAATAGTATGTTAAGGCTATACGGGGGATCTTTGTCTTTGTTTTGTATGTAACCCTCCGTGTGTGTGAGTGTCCACCTATGAAGGCCGGCACGGCATACGAGGGGGTGGGTGGCCAGCACCACGCCCGGCCGCCTTTGTCTCCCCAGTGGCGATGTTTACACGTCGCACCAGATACTCATTCGAGGCTGAATCAACCCAGGGGAGGCCCAGGACCGGTTCAGATCATCGTCACCGGTGATGTCCGTGAGCCGGGAATCGAACTCGGGTCGCCGAGTTCACACTCGGACACACACAGACACGAACAGACACGCACAGACACGCACAGAGACACGCAGACGCACACAGACACACACAGACACGCACAGAGACACGCAGACGCACACAGACACCCACAGACACGCACAGAGACACGCAGACGCACACAGACACCCACAGACACGCACAGACACACACAGACACGCACAGACACACACAGACACGCACAGACACACAGAGACACGCAGACGCACACAGACACGCACAGACACACGCAGACACGCAGACGCACACAGACACCCACAGACACGCACAGACACGCAGACGCCCACAGACACGCACAGACACACACAGACACGCACAGACACACAGAGACACGCAGACGCACACAGACACGCACAGACACGCACAGACACATACAGACACGCACAGGCACGCACAGACACGGCACAGACACACAGAGACACGTACAGACACGCACAGAAACACAGACACACAGAGACACGCACAGACACGCACAGACACAGAGAGACACGTACAGACACACACAGACACACACAGACACGCACAGACACACACAGACACGCACAGACACGGCACAGACACACACAGACACACCCGCCGCCGTCTTTCAACGAATCGGATCAATGATGCAGCTTGAAGATCATAACTCGGGCACGATCCATGCCGGACCCGTCTCCTCTTTGTTCCCCCCCCCTCACCCCCCCTTCCCCCCCCAAACCCCCACTCTCCACCATCCCCAACGCATTTGCCAGAGTCGCTCACGATCCCGGGCAGAGACTCCGAGTTCCATTTCCCGCACACGGCCACCACCAACGCCAGCGACGATTCATCTGGGTCTCCCCTAGGTCGACTCAGCCTCAAATGTTTCGGCGATGTTAACAAACAAACAAACCAAAAAACATCGCCGCTGCGGGGAGACAAAGGCGGCCGGGCGTGGTGCCGGCCACCCCAACCCCCACGTGCGCCGTGCCGGCCTTCATAGGTGCCACTCGCTAACAGCGCTTGCCTCAACAGTCTGATAAGGCTGCACGGGGGATCTTCGTCTTCGTGTGAGTGAGATATGGCTACGGCCTGGTAACGGGTTTTTCGTCCAGCAGTGGATCGATCATGACGGTGATGAGCAAGATGATGATTATAAGATACATTGTCCCAGTGATCCTCATCAGCAGCGGCTTATCCTCCCCGTAACGGCTCGTCCAATTGAACACGGGGATGCGAATGATATTCGTGGCGCGTGGCCTCATGGGAAAATGCTTCCTAAATACCTGACAGTCCTTTAATTACGGCTTAGGGGTTTGGGGGGAGGAGGGTGGTGGATGCGGGGGAGGGGGTGTGGGGGATCAAATAGGTGTGAAAATTATACATCTTGTCTGGAGACTGAGCTCACGTCTCTACATAGGGGGTTGCCACCTGTACCGGTGCGACACGGTACAACGCGGGTATTGGCGTCTCTGATCTGTTGAAAGGTGGGAACGCTACCTAAGACTCGCTCGCTAAAACACTGGCTCACCCACTCGGTCACCCACTCACTCACTTGCTCGCCCATGCATTGACTCACCCGCCTACTCACCCGTTCGCTCAACCACCCACTCACTCACCCACTCACTCACCCACTCACTCACCCACTCACTCACTCACCAACTCACCCATCCACTCACCCACTCCCTCACCCATCCACTCACTCCCCCACCCACTCACTCACCCACTCACTCAACCGCCCACTCACCCAGTCACCCATCCACTCACTCACCCACCAACTCACCCACTCACTCACTCATCCACTCCCTCACTCACTCACACATGCACGCACTCTGCTCGCGTTGCCAACAAGTCCTTACAATGACCTCAAACTCCTGCAGAGCCTGCTGATGAGACGCTGAACATCGATCCCGGGTCCAGAGTTGAATTGCCTGCGTTGAGACAACGCTGCCGAAACGGTTCATTGGCAGGAGTCCGCGTGAACCGACGAGACGTGTGAACACTTCCTTTACAAGGTGGACGGAGAGATATGCGCAGTTACGGCCACTGTTACACTCGCCACCACTGCATAAAAGGTTTATTTTTTAAAAAAAATATATACGTATTTTTTCTTACGTGGTCTCAAAAACGATGACCGAAACCCTCCCCCAGCGTCTCTACTTCCCTCACCCCTCCACCCCCTCCCACCCCCCATCGATCCCCCCCGACCCACCACCACCACCTCCCCCCCCCCTCCCAGACCTCGTTCGTTCCCCCGTATGCTGCGTCGTTTGAAGTCAGCTTAAGATTCCTTTTTTTTCTGGTCTTTCAGAATCATTATGGCTGCGAGGTGACCTCGGTATTGAACTGTGACCCTTCCGACCTCACGGCATGGGTTATGGTCCCGCGCAAGGTGCTCGTAATCATCATCATTCCTCACCGTGGTCACTCCACTGCTGGATGAATGCCCCCACCCCCCTTCACACTCCATCCCTCCTGCCTCCCCGTCCCTCCCGTGGCTCCGTCTCCCTGGTGGTGGACGTCCTCCCGGGACGCCGCGTCCACTGCCTCGGCTGCCGCTCCGTGCGCAGTGCGCTAACCACGGCGCCACCGCTCCTCACATTCATACACACACTCTCTCTCTCTCTCTGCAGGAGATGCATTGGCACAAACCATCCGCACGTGCATTCTTCCGTTCCCAAATCGTTCCTGCTGCCCAGTTATAACAATCACCATCACCGTCAACATCAGCTGTGGTCAATCCACTGCTGGATGAAGCCCACCCCTCCCTCCCCTTCTCCCTCCCTCCCGTGTCTCCGTCTCCCTGGTGGTGGACGTCCTCCCGGGACGCCGCGTCCCCTCCCTCGGCTGCCGCTCCGTGCTGAGTCTCGACCATCGGCCAACGCCGTCCCCCCTCTGGCCGTGACGCCTCCTGCCCAAGCCCCACCACTCACTCCGCTTCACGGTCTGCACGATGCCTCCTCTACCCCGCGTGTGTGTCCTCTCGTCCACGTGCTCCTCTCTCTCTCTCTGTGTAACCATCATCACCACCACCACGGTCTATCCACTGCTGGATGGAGATCGATGTTGTGATGGTGATGTCTCTACCCCGCGTGTGTGTCCTTTCATCCGCGTGCTCCTCTCTCTCTCCCTGTTTCTAGGTGTAACTCCCAGCGTGCATCTCTCTCTCTCCCTGTTTCTAGGTGTAACTCCCAGCGTGGATCTCTCTCTCTCTCCCTGTTTCTAGGTGTAACTCCCAGCGTGCATCTCTCTCTCTCCCTGTTTCTAGGTGTAACTCCCAGCGTGCATCTCTCTCTCTGTTTCTAGGTGTAACTCCCAGCGTGCTCCTCTCTCTCTCCCTGTTTTTAGGTGTAACTCCCAGCGTGCATCTCTCTCTCTCTCCTTGTTTCTAGGTGTAACTCCCAGCGTGCATCTCTCTTTCTCCCTGTTTCTAGGTGTAACTCCCAGCGTGCATCTCTCTCTCTCTCCCTGTTTCTAGGTGTAACTCCCAGCGTGCATCTCTCTCTCCCTGTTTCTAGGTGTAACTCCCAGCGTGCATCTCTCTCTCCCTGTTTCTAGGTGTAACTCCCAGCGTGCATCTCTCTCTCCCTGTTTCTAGGTGTAACTCCCAGCGTGCATCTCTCTCTCCCTGTTTCTAGGTGTAACTCCCAGCGTGCATCTCTCTCTCCCTGTTTCTAGGTGTAACTCCCAGCGTGCTCCTCTCTCTCTCCCTGTTTCTAGGTGTAACTCCCAGCGTGGATCTCTCTATCTCCCTGTTTCTAGGTGTAACTCCCAGCGTGCATCTCTCTCTCCCTGTTTCTAGGTGTAACTCCCAGCGTGCATCTCTCTCTCCCTGTTTCTAGGTGTAACTCCCAGCGTGCATCTCTCTCTCCCTGTTTCTAGGTGTAACTCCCAGCGTGCATCTCTCTCTCCCTGTTTCTAGGTGTAACTCCCAGCGTGCATCTCTCTCTCCCTGTTTCTAGGTGTAACTCCCAGCGTGCATCTCTCTCTCCCTGTTTCTAGGTGTAACTCCCAGCGTGCTCCTCTCTCTCTCCCTGTTTCTAGGTGTAACTCCCAGCGTGGATCTCTCTATCTCCCTGTTTCTAGGTGTAACTCCCAGCGTGCATCTCTCTCTCCCTGTTTCTAGGTGTAACTCCCAGCGTGCATCTCTCTCTCCCTGTTTCTAGGTGTAACTCCCAGCGTGCATCTCTCTCTCCCTGTTTCTAGGTGTAACTCCCAGCGTGCTCCTCTCTCTCTCCCTGTTTCTAGGTGTAACTCCCAGCGTGGATCTCTCTATCTCCCTGTTTCTAGGTGTAACTCCCAGCGTGCATCTCTCTCTCCCTGTTTCTAGGTGTAACTCCCAGCGTGCATCTCTCTCTCTCTCCCTGTTTCTAGGTGTAACTCCCAGCTTGCTCAGCGCACTTCTCTCGCAGCTTCGATAACCACATTTTACCCCACACTTTAACCGAAGTGATATCTGAACAGGTCCTGAGCTTCCCCTAGGTCATCTCAGCCTTAACTCAGTAGCTGGTGCCTTTTGTAAACATCGACAGTGGGGAGACATAGGTGGTCGGGCGTGGTCTCGACCACTCCATCCGCTTCATGAGGTGCACTTTGCCGGCCTTCATAGGTGCTCGCTAAGAGCACTTGCCCCAAAAGTCTGGTAAAGGCTACACGGGGGATCTGTGTCTTTGTATGCACAGGTGTATAGCTACGCGTGTACATATATACATATACACAACTGTGTGTGAGTGTATGAGGAGCGGTGGTGTAGCGGTGAACGCGCTGTGCTACGAACCCGGAGACCCCAGTTCGATTCCCGCTCACGATTATCCGAACCGGTCATGGGCCTCCCCTAGGTCGACTTAGCCTCAAGTGAGTACCTGGTGCGATGTGTAAAAACATCGCCACCGGGGGGGGGGGAGGGAAGACAAAGGCGGTCTGGCGTGGTGTTGGCCACCCACCCCCTCGTGTGCTGTTAGGTTGCTCGCTGACAGCACTTGCCCCAACAGCCTGTTAAGGCTATAGGGGGTGTAGATCTTTGCCTTTGTGCGTTCACAAATATTTTAATCACGACACCTCCGCTACCCCTACCCCTCCATCCCCCCCCACCCCCCCCCCCCCCCCACTGATTTACGCCTTCTCACGCCGCGCTCCATACGAGACCCGAACCCTAAACCTTGGAGCGGGGGGGGGGGGGCATCGCCCCCGCAGAGAGACAGGCGCCACCACACGGCGTGTAACACGCCCCCCCAACCCCTCCAACCCCCCCCCCCAACCTCCATTCCCCCCCCCATCCACACAAAACCTCCATCGCCTCACAGCCCCCCGGCTAAAATCCCCCCCCCCCTCTCACTCCCCACACCGCCCCCAGCAGTTCTTCATGACCCCCACCCCACCGCAGCCACCCCCCATCGGAACCCCCCTCCCCCCAGCAACCCCCTACCCATCCACCCCCCCCCCCCCCCCCCCAGACATCAGCAACACCTACAGGCGTCAAAACACTTACGGCTTCTCTCTCCTCTATTCTCCTCCGTCTCCTCTCTTCTCTCTCCCTCTCTCTTCTTCCTCTCTCTCTTACCCACGCCCCTGCCCCCTCTCTCTCTATCTCCCCCTTCTCTCACTCTCTCTTATCCCCCCTCTCTCTCTCTCTTGATTTGTTTACGATCAGAGGAATCAAGAAGATGCTCGGTGTAGTCGGCACTTTGCTTCGTTCATCATTTCGGTTTTTTTTTGTCAATGCTTTGCTTTATGTGGCCATCTCCCCCTCCGCTCTCTCTTAACCTGTCTCTCTATCTCCCCCTCATCCTCTCTCTCCATCTCCCCCTTATCCTCTCTCTCTCTGTCTCTCCAACGTGGACGGCACCACCCCACGTGTTCACCTTCTGAAGCGCTCGCTCGTCACCGTGGCGCGCGCGATGACCACCACCACCACCACGTGACTTTTCTTTCGTGTTGTGCGTGGTGTATTTAGCGCCACAGCGCGTGGATGTATCGTGTTTGTTTTATTTGTGTTGCTGGTGACTTTGTGTGTTTCGTATCGGAATCGCCTCCAGTGCTGTTGCTGCTGGCGGCAATGAAAGTTGTTTAAAAGTCTAAAGTCTCTTGCTCTCTGTCTCGCGCTCACTCACTCACCCGCTCACTCCTCTCTCGCTGTCGATGAGTTTTCAGTGACCGTGTTTCACCATCGATATATCGCAGAAAAAAATCGCAGAGAAGCCGCAACTTTATTTTTCCGTGTAGTCCACGCGGTTTCCCAAACGAAACGTTTTATTATTGTACCAGCCCCTCTGAGCTGCAATGCAGCTATCATTTTTCATTATTACACGCTTTCTATTAACTCACTCTGTCTGTTGTTGTTGTATCCTCAAATCTTGTAACTCAATTTTAACCCACTTCCCATTGTGGTATCGACTGCAAACTTGATATACTTACGTCATACTGATGACAATACTATATTCCATCATTAAAAAAATGTAAAAAAATATTTTTAAACCATCTTTGTTATATATTATGTTTCGGCTTGGGTCTAAATGTCCACGCTCATCTCACGTTGTGCTGTATATCACTACGGTCCCTTACGTTATGGCAAGCGTCGGGGCCACTTCCTGGAGTCGTGGAGTTCTTCCATTACTAGTAGGGTACATTTCATTAAAGCGTGTTTTTTAAAAAAAGTTTTTTAAATATTATTTTTTTATTTCGCAAGCGACCCTGAATAACGCACATTATGAGCAGCTCAGCCCAAATCCTCTAAACGCGTGGTGTCGATTCTCCGGAAGGACCCCGAAAAAAAATCCGACGCGACCACGGGGAGAGAATCATGCAAACTCCAGATATACAGGGATCATTCCGGGTCGGTGTCGAACCCACGACCTCCTGCATAGCAGGCGAGGGAGTTAACATCCCGTCACCATGGCGCTCTTCCCGCCAACGAATGCCAAGCAACTTGCCGTGCCATCAGCGACCAACACCTCAGCTACCTCTGAGATCCCTCCTTCATCACGTGACCTCTGTTCCACACAGAACGGTCCGCGGAAGTGGATATCACAAAGCTACCTCTGAGAACCATCCTTCTTCACGTGACCTCTGTTGCACACAGAACGGTCCGCGGAAGTGGATATCACAAAGCTACCTCTGAGAACCCTCCTTCTTCGCGTGACCTCTGTTCGACACATAACGGTCCGCGGAAGTGGATATCACAAAGCTACCTCTGAGAACCATCCTTCTTCACGTGACCTCTGTTCCACACATAACGGTCCGCGGAAGTAGATATCACAAAGCTACCTCTGAGAACCATCCTTCTTCACGTGACCTCTGTTCCACACAGAACGGTCCGTGGAAGTGGATATCACAAAGCTACCTCTGAGAACCCTCCTTCTTCACGTGACCTCTGTTCCACACATAACGGTCCGTGGAAGTGGACATCACAGACCTACCTCCGTAATATCCACGGGACTCGAGCTCCAAATATATCCATCCCGTCTGGGATTGCTCCTCTTGCTGCTGATGTCACCCATCCCAGAGTCTCTTTGTGGAGAACGGAATCGCGCTGTGCTACGAACCCGGCGAACCATAACGATTATCTGAATCGGTCCTGGATGTCCCGTAGGTCGACTCAGCCTCGAATGAATACCCGGTGCCTCGAATGAGTACCTAACAGCACTTGCCCCAACAGTCGGTTGGCGCAGTGGTTAGCGCAGGAGCGCTAAGAACCCGGGGGCGACCCGAGTTCGACATCAAGACATGGTGAAGCGCTCAACGGCAACACACCCAGCACTCCTTCATCAACCAGCAGTAGGACCAGCGTGGAGAAGTATGGTCCAAACAAAAAAAAAACGAACCCCACCCGTGTGACCGACGCCGCGTGGAGAGGCCCTCATTCAGCAGTTGATTGATGAGTGCCTGTGAATCATTATTGTCACGGACATTTTTTTTATTGGATAAGGGGTCGAGGCAAGAAACGGCACTGTCGAAGTTGTGAGCGATAAGAGTTGGTACGTTTATTGACAAAGTCAGCACAGAAAGCGTCTTCCCACAGTGCTGATATTCACACACACACACACGCAGCGGTACCAGGTACTCATTTATGGCGGAGTCGACCTTAGGGAATCGTCCCAAGACCGAGTCAGACGTTAACCCCTCGGCGAATGATACTCGCACCACGAACGGCCTCTCCTTTTCACTCACCGCTGGTATTTGGCCTACTCTTCCCACGCGGGAAACCAGACGTTTGTGAACGAGGTGGCAGCCCTACCCACAACTTGGTGATGCGACTGCTGGCTGGGGAGAAGCGGTGGTGGAAGATGGTGGGAGAGAGAGAGGGGCGGGGGTGGGTGGTGATGGGGAGAGAGGAGGGGTGGGGGGCGGGGTTCAACGTAAACCCCCGAGGGGGTAGGAAAGGGGGACCCCCCATGGACCCCTAGAACAGGGGGCGGGCCGCGGGGGGTTGGGAGGGGGTAGCCGTGCGGACCCTTCCATGGGGATTACCCCGGGGCTGGGCACGGCACCACCATTGTTGATTTAGATGCAGTGTCTGCGAGCGAGTGGCTCTTCCTTCGTAGGTTTGAGAGACGGGAGATGGAGGGGGGGGGCGGAAGTGGGGGTGCAGGAGAAGGGGGTAGAGGGAGGGGGGTGTAGAGGGGGGGGCACGGTAGAGAGATGTTAACTACCTCGCCAGGTACGCAGGAGGTCGTGTGTTCGATCCCGACCCTGACGCCTGCTGCTGTATATTTGGAGTCGTGTGTCTCTCTCTCATCATTATCACGGTGGCAAGGAGATGTTAACTACCTCGCCTGGTATGCAGGAGGTTGTGGGTGCGATCTCGACCCTGACGCCTGCTGCTGTATATTTGGAGTTTGCGTGTCTCTGTCTGATCATCATTATCACGGTGGCAAGGAGATGTTAACTACCTCGTCTGGTGTACAGGAGGTCGTGGGTTCGATCTCGACCCTGACGCCTGCTGCTGCTGTATATTTGGAGTGTGCGCATCCTCTCTCTCTCTCTCTCCCCGTGGTCGCGTGGATTTCTCTCCACGTACTCCGGGGTTTTCCCTCCGCCTTTTAGAAACACGCGTTTAGATTATTCGGCTGCATTAAATGGCCACGTGATGATGCGCCTGCTTCGTTGAGTTATCATTTGCAGACAGGTCGTTTCTGAAAAAGAGACACATAGCTCAGTGGGCCTCACCTAGTAAAATATATATACGTAGTTTAGTTTTTAGAATTCGCAAAATTTCGCAAGACGCGCATTGGGACGCACAAAGCCAAATTATTGTGCGCCTCTCGCCTTGAAGGTATAAATGTGTAAGGGGTCGACGTTTCGGGCAATGGCCCTTCCTCTGCAAAGCACGCATAGGATGATGATCGATAGCACACACAAGATGTGCTCTGAAGACGGACCATGGCACGAAACGTCAAGTGACGAACATCACTCTAATATGGCAGAGCGGGTGGTACAGTGCAGCACCCTACTGTGTGCTGGTGGAACAGAGGTCACGTGAAGAAGGGGAGATCTCAGAGGTAGATTTGTGATATCCACTTCCACGGACCTTTCTGTCTGGAACAGAGGTCACGTGAAGAAAAAGGGGTCTCATAGGTAGTTCTGTGAAATCCACTTCCACGGACCGTTCTGTGTGGAACAGAGGTCACGTGAAGAAGGAGGGGTCTCATAGGTAGTTCTGTGAAATCCACTTCCACGGACCGTTCTGTGTGGAACAGAGGTCACGTGAAGAAGGAGGGGTCTCATAGGTAGTTCTGTGAAATCCACTTCCACGGACCGTTCTGTGTGGAACAGAGATCACGTGAAGAAGGAGGGGTCTCATAGGTAGTTCTGTGAAATCCACTTCCACGGACCGTTCTGTGTGGAACAGAGGTCACGTGCAGAAGGAGGGGTCTCATAGGTAGTTTTGTGAAATCCACTTCCACGGACCTTTCTGTGTGGAACAGAGGTCACGTGAAGAAGGAGGGGTCTCATAGGTAGTTCTGTGAAATCCACTTCCACGGACCGTTCTGTGTGGAACAGAGATCACGTGCAGAAGGAGGGGTCTCATAGGTAGTTCTGTGAAATCCACTTCCACGGACCGTTTTGTGTGAAACAGATGTCACGTGAAAAAGGAGGGATCTCAGAAGTAGATTTGTGATATCCAGTTCCACGGACCGTTCTGTGTGGAACAGAGATCACGTGAAGAAGAAGGGGTCTCATAGGTACTTCTGTGAAATCCACTTCCACGGACCGTTCTGTGTGGAACAGAGGTCACGTGAAGAAGGAGGGGTCTCATAGGTAGTTCTGTGATATCCACTTCCACGGACCGTTCTGTGTGGAACAGAGGTCACGTGAAGAAGGAGGGGTCTCATAGGTAGTTCTGTGATATCCGCTTCCGCGGGCCGTTTTTGGCACAGTCGACCCCTAACACCTGGGTCTGACCTTCTGCTGGTCTCAGGGAGCACCTAGCCTGGCACACGCTCCTTGGTAATGTCACGACCACTTCGTGGCGAACGGCGGCGGCTGCTGTTGTTGTTGTTGCGTGAGACGCGGGCGTAAAATTGAGCCGTGCTTCGTTTTGATTCTAGCCGTTAGCACGGCCCCCGTCCGTTGCGGGGATGTCAGAAGTAGTTCTGTGATCTGCGGTTCCGCGGACCGTTCGCTGCCGGTCCACGCGATGCCAGCAGTCGCTCCAGCCACCGTGGCGTCAGCTGCCTGGGCCTCTCACTCGTCGTTCCCGTGCCAGTATCAAAGCGCGAGAAAAGAGGAATAGATTGTGCCCCTTTTGGGCAATAAAACAGGCGTTGTGTTAAGATGTTCAGACACCCAATAGAAACATTTAGCACGGAACCAAGTCTGTATTAACCACACACAATGCTTGTGGTGAAGATGCGCAAAAAAAGACATCTTCTCATAATATGATATGCATTGCCTTTGAAACTGATTTGTCTACACCATAGACAGACTTATTTCGGGCCTAGTCTCCACCACCCGTGTCACGCCAGAGAACGCCAAAAGGCGACCAGTAACAAAGACAATGCACCCTTCCGAGAGCATGTGTTTTAGTCTGTTTGCATGTTCACCACAAGTGCGTGTGCTTAACGCAGACTTGATTCCTTGCAAACAGGGTCGTGATTTGGTGCTCGAACATCTTAACACAACGCTTTGTTTGATGGCCAGCAAGGGGTCAAAACGATTCTGATTTGGTTTTCATACGTTGCGTTTCGTGTCTGTGTATGTGCAACCGGTTAACCGGTACGCATGTTGCGTTGAACTTCTTCCACACCGTACCTGGCCAGCCGCGCTAATCGGCGGTGCGGTAACCGGTAACCCCTCCCCCCCCCCTCCACACTGAACAATAGAGATCAATGTGGAACTAATCGTTTTTGATTGCGAGTTTGAGGAATCGAGAATCGTCGCTTGGCTAAGAATCCACGCGGAGTCGATTCGATGAGTGGACCAACACCAACAACAAAACCAACAACAACACCCACAGACAATCGCCGCTAAGTGACGGTGACGTCACCACGGCGCCTGTGCCAGGCTAGGTGCACTTTGAGGCCACGCGAAGTGTCGAAGGGCTCGCTGACAGGAGGAGGTTACTGGACAGACCCTGCAGGTGCCACGGGTTGTGCTGACCGAGATGAGTGGCCGATGCACACCAGCTGTACCCCCTACTGTGCCAACTTGCTGCGTTTTAGCCGCCCGGCGCTCGGCTCGTTGTTGTGAGCGTCGCTCCTCTGCCCAGTAGCAGCAGCGTCCTTCACGAGCCTACACAACCACCACAACCACCATCAACGCCATCACCAAACAGACCTTTTTTTTGTGGCAAGTGCTGTTAGCGAGTTAGCAACTGAGTGCCCATCTCTCGCGCACTAAACCAACCCAAAGTCTCTTTTCGGAGTCACCCACCTCTTCTAAAGTGACTGCTTGCGCGCCAGTGTTACCAAACCGTTCACGCAAGAAACACTTTCTAAATGGAGCAGCATGGCCTGGCTCGAGATGCCGTCTGATGCCGCTCTGCTCGGTTAAGAAGTTTTTTCTTGTTCATGTCTTTTGTTTGTTAGCGGTTGCACCCGATTCAAGAGCCGAATGGCTCTACACCAAAATAAATGAAACTGAAATGAAACTGAAAACCTATGAAGGCCGGCACGGCACACGAGGGGGTGGGTGGCCAGCAACCACGCCCGGCCGCCTTTGGCTCCCCCAGTGGCGACGTTTTACACACCGCACCAGGTACTCGTTTGAGGCTGAGCCCACCTAGGGGAGGCGCAGAACCAGGACCGGTTCAGATAATCGCCACCGGTCGCGAGCGGGAGTCGAACTCGGGTGTCCGGGTTGTTGCAGCGCAGCGCGCTAACCGCTGCGCCACCGCTCCCCATCGACACGCGTCCACGTGAAGTGACACGCGCAGCCACTAAGGACAAAGATTCCTTCACCCCCCCCCCCCACCCCACCCCCAGCAGGGATAGCCTACGTGGACTCTTTGGGCAAGTGGTGTTTGCGAGCACCCATTAAGGCCGGCACGGCAAACGACAGGGGTCGGTGTCGTGGTCGTGAGCAGGGAATCGAACTCGGGATTCCCCGGATTGGTAGCGGAGCGTGCTGACCTACTGCGCCACCACTCCCCACCAACAACACAACCACCACAACCACAACCACCACAACCACCACCACAACCACCACCACCACTACCACAACCACCACCACCACAACCACCACCACCACAACCACCACCACAACCACCACCACCACAACCACCACCACCACAACCACCACCACAACCACCACCACCACAACCACCACCGCCACCACCACAACCACCACCACCACCACAACCACCACAACCACCACCACAACCACCACAACCACCACCACCACAACCACCACCACCACAACCACCACCACCACAACCACCACCGCCACCACCACAACCACCACCACCACAACCACCACAACCACCACCACAACCACCACAACCACCACAACCACCACCACCACAACCACCACCACAACCACCACCACCACCACAACCACCACCACCACAACCACCACAACCACCACCACCACCACTCCCCACCAACAACACAACCACCACAACCACCACCACCACAACCACCACCACCACCGCTTCAGTGGTGCTCAGTGGGGGGCCACCCTCGGCTCAGAAGTTTTGTTTAAATTCTTTTTTTGGGGTCATGCACCCCGCCCCTCCCCCCCAACCCCTAGCCCCCCCCCATGCCCCCCCGCTGGCAATTCCTCTCCTCCTTCTCCCCTCCTCCTCCTACAACCCCCACCGCGCATTCTATTCGGCTGAGGAGTGGGGTGTTTGTGTGTGAGTGCGTGTGTGTGAAAGTGCGTGTCTTGAGTGTGCGCGTCTGAGTGTGTGAGTGTCTGCGTGTGAGTGTGTGCGTGTGAGTGTGTGAGTGTCTGCGTGTGAGTGTGTGAGTGTCTGCGTGTGAGTGTGTGAGTGTCTGCAAGTGTGTGTGAAAGTGCGTGTCTTGATTGTGCGCGTGTGAGTGTGTGAGTGTGCACGTGTGTGTGAGTGTCTGCGTGTGAGTGTGTGAGTGTCTGGGTGTGTGTGTTTGAGGGTGCGTGTGAGTGTGTGAGTGTCTGCGTGTGAGTGTGTGAGTGTCTGCGTGTGTGTGAGTGTCTGCGTGTGAGTGTCTGCGTGTGAAAGTGCGTGTCTTGATTGTGCGCGTGTGAGTGTGTGAGTGTCTGTGTGTGAGTGTGTGAGTGTGTGTGAGTGTGTGAGTGTCTGCGTGTGTGTGTTTGAGGGTGCGTGTGAGTGGGTGTCTAAGTGAGTGCGTGTCAGTATCTGCGTCTGATTGTGTGTGAGAGTGTGTAAGTATGTGTGTGTCGTGTGTGTGTGTGTGGCGGGAGCGGTGGTGTAGTGGTTCGCGCTACGCTCCGCTACGAACCTGGCGACCCGGGTTCGACTCCCGCTCACGGCCAACACCGGTGAAGATTATCTGAACCGGTTCTGGGCCTCCCCTAGGTCGACTCAGCCTCGAATGAGTACATTGTGCGGTTTGTAAACATCGCCACTGGGGAGACAAAGGCGGCCGGGCGGGGTGCTGGCCACCCACCCCCTCGCGTACCGTTGCGGCGTTCATAGGTGCTGCTCGCTAACAGCACTTGCCCCAACAGTCTGTTAAGGCTTCAAGGGGGATCTTTATCCGTGCGTACGTGTGTGAGCGGGGAGCGGTGGTGCCGCGGTTAACGCACTGCGCTAGGAACTCGCTGGGCGACCCCTCGACGTCGACTCAGCCCTAAACGAGTGCCTGGTGCGATGTGAAGTAGACATCAGGCACTCTGATGGAACACAAAGGTGGCCGGGCGTAGCTCTGGTAACCGGTACATCTCCTTTGTGCGCCGGTGCCGCCTATGATAGGCGCTCGCTAACAGCGCTTCTTCAACAGCCTCTATAGGCAACACGGGGGGATTCCTTTGTTTATTTGTGTGCGTGACAGGGTATGGGTGTGTAAGGGGCGTTTAACAGCGGCGCGCGTGTGTGTGCGTGTGTGTCAGGGCGTGTGGTGTCAGTGTGGGTGAGTGGGCGAGTGAATGGGTGGGTGAGTTGGTGAGTGAGCGAGAGAGTGAGCGAGCGATTGAGTGAGCGAGTGAGTGGGTGAGTGAGTGGGTGAGTGAGCGAGTGAGTGGTGAGTGGGTGAGTGAGCGAGTGAGAGGTGAGTGAGTGAGTGGGTGAGTGAGTGAGCGAGTGAGTGGGTGAGCCATTGAGTGAGCGAGTGAGTGGGCGAGCCATTGAGTGAGTGGGTGAGTGAGTGAGCGAGTGAGTGGGTGAGCCATTGAGTGAGTGGGCGAGTGAGTGAGTGGTGAGTAAGTGGGTGAGTGAGTGAGTGGGTGAGTGGGCGAGTGAGTGAGCGAGTGAGTGAGTGGTAAGTGAGTGGGTGAGTGAGTGAGCGTGTGAGTGGGTGAGCCATTGAGTGAGTGAGCGAGTGAGTGAGTGGGTGAGTGAGTGAGTGCGTGTGTTTGTGGAGGAGGCTCGTGAAGGACGCTACTTGGAAGTTGGAGGCAGTCGCCCTCCAGAAACAACGGAGGGCGGAGGAGCGACACTCACAACAACGAGCGGAGCGCGGGCGGATAAACCACAGCAAGTTGGCACAGTAGGGGGCACAGGTGGTGCATTGGCCAGTCGTCTCATTCAGTCGACCGGTGGCACCTGCTAGGTCTGCCCCGTGACCTCCTGCCAGCGGGCATTCGACACTTCACGTGGCCTCAACGTGCACCTAGCCTGGCACAGGCGACGTGGTGACGTCACCGCCAATTAGTGCCGAATTGCGGTTGTTGTTGTTATGTAAGTGGGCAGCGGTGGCGTAGTGGTTAGCGCAGCGCTACGAAACCGGCTACGGCCCGAGTTCGATTCCCGCTCACGGACACCACCAACAACAGCAGCGGCGAAATATCGGAACCGGTACTGGGGCCTCTAGGGAGGTCGACTCAGCCTCAAATCAGTACCATGTGCGTTGCTTAAACATCGCCCCTGTAGAAAGACAAAGGCGGTCGGTCGTGGTGCTGGACACCCACCCCCTCGTGTACCGTGTCTGTCTTCAGAGGTGCTACTCGCTAACAGCACTTGCCACAATAGTCTGCTAAGGCTACAGGGAGGGGGGGGGGGGACCTTGTCTTTACCGTGTAAGTTAGTGTCATAGTGTGAGTTTGAGTGTGCCACTAAGCGTGTACGTTAATGAGTGAGTGTGTCAGTCAGCGACTGTGTGAGTGAGTGTGTCAGTCAGTGATTGTGTGAGTGAGTGAGTCAGTCAGTGATTGTGTGAGTGAGAGAGTCAGTCAGTTATTGTGTGAGTGAGTGTGTCAGTCAGCGACTATGTGAGTGAGTGAGTGAGTCAGTCAGTGATTGTGTGAGTGAGTCAGTGAGTGAGTGTGTGAGTGAGTCAGTCAGTGATTGTGTGAGTGAGTGAGTGAGTCAGTCAGTGATTGTGCGAGTGAGTGTGTCAGTCAGAGATTGTGTGAGTAAGTGAGTGTAAGTCAGTGATTGTGTGAGTGAGTGAGTCAGTCATTGATTGTGTGAGTGAGTGAGTGTAAGTCAGTGATTGTGTGAGTGAGTGAGTCAGTCATTGATTGTGTGAGTGAGTGTGTCAGTGGTTGTGTGATTGAGTGAGTGTGTTAGTCAGTGAATGTGTGAGTGAGTGTGTCACTCAGTAATTGTGTGAGTGAGTGTGTCAGTCCGTGATTGTGTGAGTGAGTGTGTCAGTTCGTGATTGTGTGAGTGAGTGAGTCAGTCAGTGATTGTGTGAGTGAGACAGTCAGTGATTGTGTGAGTGAGACAGTCAGTGATTGTGTGAGTGAGTCAGCCGGTCAGTGGTTGTGTGAGTGAGTGTGTCAGTGATTGTGTGAGTGAGTGAGTCAGTCATTCAGTGATTGTGTGAGTGAGTGGTGAGTCAGTTATTGTGTGAGTGAGTGAGTGTGTCAGTCAGTGATTGTGTGAGTGAGTGAGTGAGTCAGTCAGTGAATGTGTGAGTGAGTGAGTGTGACACTCAGTAATTGTGTGAGTGAGTGTGTCAGTCCGTGATTGTGTGAGTGAGTGAGTCAGTCAGTGATTGTGTGAGTGAGTGAGTCAGTCAGTGATTGTGTGAGTGAGACAGTCAGTGATTGTGTGAGTGAGTCAGCCGGTCAGTGGTTGTGTGAGTGAGTGAGTGTGTCAGGGATTCTGTGAGTGAGTCAGTCGGTCAGTGATTGTGTGAGTGGGAGTGTCAGTCAGTGATTGTGTGAGTGAGTGAAAGTGTCAGTCAGTGATTGTGTGAGTGAGTGAGTCAGTCAGTGATTGTGTGAGTGAGTGAGTCAGTCAGTGATTGTGTGAGTGAGTGAGTGTGTCAGTGATTGTGTGAGTGAGTGTGTCAGTCAGTGATTGTGTGAGTGAGTAAGTCAGTGATCGTTGAGTGAGTGATTTTGTCAGTGATTGTGTGAGTGAGTCAGTCAGTGATTGTGTGAGTGAGTGAGTAAGTGTGTCAGTCAGTGATTGTGTGAGTGAATAAGTCAGTGATTGTTGAGTGAGTGAGTTTGTCAGTGATTGTGTGAGTGAGTCAGTCAGTGGTTGTGTGAGTGAGTGTGTCAGTCAGTGATTGTGTGAGTGAGTGTGTCAGTGATTGTGTAAGTGAGTGTGTCAGTCAGTGATTGTGTGAGTGAGTGAGTGAGTGAGTCAGTCAGTGATTGTGTGAGTGAGTGAGTGAGAGTGTCAGTCAGTGATTGTGTGAGTGAGTGAGTGTGTCAGTCAGTGATTGTTTCAGTGAGTGAGTGTGTCAGTGATTGTGTGAGTGAGTGAGTGTGTCAGTCAGTGGTTGTGTGAGTAAGTGTGTCAGTCAGTGATCGTGTGAATGAGTGAGTGTGTCAGTGGTTGTGTGACTGAGTCAGTGCGTCAGTCAGTGATTGTGTGGGTAAGTGAGTGAGTCAGTGATTGTGTGAGTGAGTGAGTGTGTCAGTGAGTGGTTGTGTTAGTAAGTGTGTCAGTCAGTGATCGTGTGAATGAGTGAGTGTGTCAGTGGTTGTGTGACTGAGTCAGTGCGTCAGTCAGTGATTGTGTGAGTAAGTGAGTGAGTCAGTGATTGTGTGAGTGAGTGTGTCAGTCAGTGATTGTGTGAGTGAGTGTGTCAGTCAGTGATTGTGTGAGTGAGTGTGTCAGTGATTGTGTGAGTAAGTGAGTGAGTGTGTCAGTGATTGTGTGAGTGAGTGAGTGTGTCAGTGATTGTGTGAGTAAGTGTGTCATTCAGTGATTGTGTGAGTGAGTGAGAGTGTCAGTCAGTAATTGTGTGAGTGTGTCAGTCAGCGATTGTGTGAGTCAGTGATTGAGTGTGTCAGTCAGCGATTATGTGAGTGAGTGTGTCAGTGATTGTGTGAGTGAGTGTGTCAGTGGCTGTGTGATTGAGTGAGTGTGTCAGTCAGTGAATGTGTGAGTGAGTGAGTGTGTCACTCAGTAATTGTGTGAGTGAGTGTGTCAGTCCGTGATTGTGTGAGTGAGTGTGTCAGTCCGTGATTGTGTGAGTGAGTGAGTCAGTCAGTGATTGTGGGAGTGAGTGAGTCAGTCAGTGATTGTGTGAATGAGACAGTCAGTGATTGTGTGAGTGAGTCAGCCGGTCAGTGGTTGTGTGAGTGAGTGAGTGTGTCAGTGATTGTGTGAGTGAGTGTGTGAGTCAGTCATTCAGTGATTGTTTGAGTGAGTGTGTCAGTCAGTGATTGTGTGAGTGAGTGTGTCAGTCAGTTATTGTGTGAGTGAGTGAGTGTGTCAGTCAGTGATTGTGTGAGTGAGTGAGTCAGTCAGTGAATCTGTGAGTGAGTGAGTGTGTCACTCAGTAATTGTGTGAGTGAGTGAGTCAGTCAGTGATTGTGTGAGTGAGTGAGTCAGTCAGTGATTGTGTGAGTGAGACAGTCAGTGATTGTGTGAGTGAGTCAGCCGGTCGGTGGTTGTGTGAGAGAGTGAGTGTGTCAGTGATTGTGTGAGTGAGTGAGTCGGTCAGTGATTGTGTGAGTGGGAGTGTCAGTCAGTGATTGTGTGAGTGAGTGAGAGTGTCAGTCAGTGATTGTGTGAGTGAGTGAGTCAGTCAGTGATTGTGTGAGTGAGTGAGTCAGTCAGTGATTGTGTGAGTGAGTGAGTGTGTCAGTGATTGTTTGAGTGAGTGTGTCAGTCAGTGATTGTGTGAGTGAGTAAGTCAGTGATCGTTGAGTGAGTGATTTTGTCAGTGATTGTGTGAGTGAGTCAGTCAGTGATTGTGTGAGTGAGTGAGTAAGTGTGTCAGTCAGTGATTGTGTGAGTGACTGTGTCAGTGATTGTGTAAGTGAGTGTGTCAGTAAGTGATTGTGTGAGTGGGTGAGTCAGTCAGTGATTGTGTGAGTGAGTGAGAGTGTCAGTCAGTGATTGTGTGAGTGAGTGAGTGGGTGTGTCAGTCAGTGATTGTTTGAGTGAGTGAGTGAGTGTGTCAGTGATTGTGTGAGTGAGTCAGTGTGTCAGTCAGTGATTGTGTGAGTGAGTGTGTCAGTGATTGTGTGAGTGAGTGTGTCAGTGATTGTGTGAGTAAGTGAGTCAATCAGTGAATGTGTGAGTGAGTGTGTCAGTTATTGTGTGAGTAAGTGAGTGAGTGTGTCAGTAGTTGCGTGAGTAAGTGTGTCAGTCAGTGATTGTGTGAGTGAGTGAGTGAGTGTGTCAGTCAGTGATTGTGTGAGTGAGTGTGTCAGTGAGTGATTGTGTGAGTAAGTGAGTGAGTCAGTGATTGTGTGAGTGAGTGTGTCAGTCAGTGATTTTGTGAGTGAATGTGTCAGTCAGTGATTGTGTGAGTGAGTGTGTCAGTGATTGTGTGAGTAAGTGAGTGAGTGTGTCAGTGATTGTGTGAGTGAGTGAGTGTGTCAGTGATTGTGTGAGTAAGTGTGTCATTCAGTAATTGTGTGAGTGAGTGAGAGTGTCAGCTAGTAATTGTGTGAGTGAGTGTGTCAGTCAGCGATTGTGTGAGTCAGTGAGTGAGTGTGTCAGTCAGTGATTGTGTGAGTGGTGTGTCAGTGATTGTGTGAGTAAGTGAGTGAGTGTGTCAGTGATTGTGTGAGTGAGTGAGTGTGTCAGTGATTGTGTGAGTAAGTGTGTCAGTCAGTGATTGTGTGAGTGAGTGAGAGTGTCAGTCAGTCATTGTGTGAGTGAGTGTGTCAGTCAGCGATTGTGTGAGTGAGTTAGTGTGTCAGCGTTTGTGTGAGTGAGTGAGTCAGTCAGTCAGTGATTATGTGAGTGAGTGAGTCAGTGATTGTGTGAGTGAGTAAGTGTGTCAGTGATTGTGTGAGTGAGTGAGTCAGTGATTGTGTGAGTGAATGTGTCAGTGAGCGATTGGGTGAGTGAGTGTTTCAGTGATTGTGTGAGTAAGTGTGTCAGTCAGCGAATGCGTGAGTGAGTGAGAGTGTCAGTCAGTGGTTGTGTGAGTGTGTTAGTCAGTGATTGTGTTAGTGAGTTAGTGTGTCAGTCAGTGATTGTGTGAGTGGGTGAGAGTGTAAGTCAGTGATTGTGTGAGTGAGTGAGTCAGTCAGTGATTGTGTGAGTGAGTGAGTGTGTCAGTCAGTGATTGTGTGAGTGAGTGAGTGTCAGTCAGTGATTGTGTAAGTGAGTGAGTCAGTGATTGTGTGAGTGAGTGAGTAAGTGTGTCAGTCAATTATTGCCTGAGTGAGTGAGTGTGTCAGTCAGTGATTGTGTTAGTGAGTTAGTGTGTCAGTCAGTGATTGTGTGAGTGGGTGAGAGTGTAAGTCAGTGATTGTGTGAGTGAGTGAGTCAGTCAGTGATTTTGTGAGTGAGTGAGTGTGTCAGTCAGTGATTGTGTGAGTGAGTGAGTGTCAGTCAGTGATTGTGTAAGTGAGTGAGTCAGTTAGTGATTGTTTGAGTGAGTGAGTAAGTGTGTCAGTCAATGATTGCGTGAGTGAGTGAGTGTGTCAGTCAGTGATTGTGTGAGTGAGTGTGTCAGTGGTTGTGTGACTGAGTGAGTGAGTGTCAGTCAGTGATTGTGTAAGTGAGTGAGTCAGTCAGTGATTGTGTGAGTGAGTGAGTAAGTGTGTCAGTCAGTGATTGTGTGAGTGAGTCAGTCAGTGATTGTGGGAGTGAGTGTGTCAGTGATTGTGTGAGTGAGTGAGTGAGTCAGTCAGTGATTGTGTGAGTGAGTGAGAGTGTCAGTCAGTGATTGTGTGAGTGAGTTAGTTAGTCAGTGGTTGTGTGAGTGAATGTGTCAGTTAGTGATTGTGTGAGTGAGTGTGTCAGTCAATTATTGCGTGAGTGAGTGAGTGTGTCAGTCAGTGATTGTGTGAGTGAGTGAGTGTGTCAGTGGTTGTGTGACTGAGTGAGTGTGTCAGTCAGTGGTTGTGTGATTTAGTCAGTGTGTCAGTCAGTGATTGTGTGAGTGAGTGAGTCAGTCAGTGAGTGTGTCAGTGATTGTGTGAGTGAGTAAGTGTGTCAGTCAGTGATTGTGTGAGTGAGTGAGTGTGTCAGTCAGTGATTGTTGAGTGAGTGAGTTGGTGTGTCAGTCAGTGATTGTTTGAGTGAGTGAGTGAGTCAGTCAGTGATTGTGTGAGTGAGTGTGTCAGTCAGCGATTGCGTGCGTGAGTTGTGTCAGTCAGTGATTGTGTGAGTGAGTGTGTCAGTCAGCGATTGCGTGCGTGATTGTGTCAGTCTTTGATTGTGTGAGTGTGTCAGTGATTGTGTGAGTTAGTGAGTGTGTCAGTGATTGTGTGAGTAAGTGTGTCAGTCAGTGATTGTGTGAGTGAGTGAGAGTGTCAGTCAGTGATTGTGTGAGTGAGTGAGTGAGTGTGTCAGTGGTTGTGTGAGTGAGTGTGTCAGTCGGTGATTGTGTGAGTGGGAGTGTCAGTCAGTGATTGTGTGAGTGAGTGAGAGTGTCAGTCAGTGATTGTGTGAGTGAGTGAGTCAGTCAGTGATTGTGTGAGTGAGTGAGTCAGTCAGTGATTGTGTGAGTGAGTGAGTGTGTCAATGATTGTGTGAGTGAGTGTGTCAGTCAGTGATTGTGTGAGTGAGTAAGTCAGTGATCGTTGAATGAGTGAGCGTGTCAGTGATTGTGTGAGTGAGTCAGTCAGTGATTGTGTGTGTGAGTGAGTAAATGTGTCAGTCAGTGATTGTGTGAGTGAATAAGTCAGTGATTGTTGAGTGAGTGAGTTTGTCAGTGATTGTGTGAGTGAGTCAGTCAGTGGTAGTGTGAGTGAGTGAGTCAGTCAGTGATTGTGTGAGTGAGTGACTGTGTCAGTGATTGTGTAAGTGAGTGTGTCAGTAAGTGATTGTGTGAGTGGGTGAGTCAGTCAGTGATTGTGTGAGTGAGTGAGAGTGTCAGTCAGTGATTGTGTGAGTGAGTGAGTGGGTGTGTCAGTCAGTGATTGTTTGAGTGAGTGAGTGAGTGTGTCAGTGATTGTGTGAGTGAGTCAGTGTGTCAGTCAGTGATTGTGTGAGTGAGTGTGTCAGTGATTGTGTGAGTGAGTGTGTCAGTGATTGTGTGAGTAAGTGAGTCAATCAGTGAATGTGTGAGTGAGTGTGTCAGTTATTGTGTGAGTAAGTGAGTGAGTGTGTCAGTAGTTGCGTGAGTAAGTGTGTCAGTCAGTGATTGTGTGAGTGAGTGAGTGAGTGTGTCAGTCAGTGATTGTGTGAGTGAGTGAGTGGGTGTGTCAGTCAGTGATTGTTTGAGTGAGTGAGTGAGTGTGTCAGTGATTGTGTGAGTGAGTCAGTGTGTCAGTCAGTGATTGTGTGAGTGAGTGTGTCAGTGATTGTGTGAGTGAGTGTGTCAGTGATTGTGTGAGTAAGTGAGTCAATCAGTGAATGTGTGAGTGAGTGTGTCAGTTATTGTGTGAGTAAGTGAGTGAGTGTGTCAGTAGTTGCGTGAGTAAGTGTGTCAGTCAGTGATTGTGTGAGTGAGTGAGTGAGTGTGTCAGTCAGTGATTGTGTGAGTGAGTCAGCCGGTCGGTGGTTGTGTGAGAGAGTGAGTGTGTCAGTGATTGTGTGAGTGAGTGAGTCGGTCAGTGATTGTGTGAGTGGGAGTGTCAGTCAGTGATTGTGTGAGTGAGTGAGAGTGTCAGTCAGTGATTGTGTGAGTGAGTGAGTCAGTCAGTGATTGTGTGAGTGAGTGAGTGAGTCAGTGATTGTGTGAGTGAGTGAGTGTGTCAATGATTGTGTGAGTGAGTGTGTCAGTCAGTGATTGTGTGAGTGAGTAAGTCAGTGATCGTTGAATGAGTGAGCGTGTCAGTGATTGTGTGAGTGAGTCAGTCAGTGATTGTGTGTGTGAGTGAGTAAATGTGTCAGTCAGTGATTGTGTGAGTGAATAAGTCAGTGATTGTTGAGTGAGTGAGTTTGTCAGTGATTGTGTGAGTGAGTCAGTCAGTGGTAGTGTGAGTGAGTGTGTCAGTCAGTGATTCTGTGAGTGACTGTGTCAGTGATTGTGTAAGTGAGTGTGTCAGTAAGTGATTGTGTGAGTGGGTGAGTCAGTCAGTGATTGTGTGAGTGAGTAAGTCAGTGATCGTTGAATGAGTGAGCGTGTCAGTGATTGTGTGAGTGAGTCAGTCAGTGATTGTGTGTGTGAGTGAGTAAATGTGTCAGTCAGTGATTGTGTGAGTGAATAAGTCAGTGATTGTTGAGTGAGTGAGTTTGTCAGTGATTGTGTGAGTGAGTCAGTCAGTGGTAGTGTGAGTGAGTGTGTCAGTCAGTGATTCTGTGAGTGACTGTGTCAGTGATTGTGTAAGTGAGTGTGTCAGTAAGTGATTGTGTGAGTGGGTGAGTCAGTCAGTGATTGTGTGAGTGAGTGAGAGTGTCAGTCAGTGATTGTGTGAGTGAGTGAGTGGGTGTGTCAGTCAGTGATTGTTTGAGTGAGTGAGTGAGTGTGTCAGTGATTGTGTGAGTGAGTCAGTGTGTCAGTCAGTGATTGTGTGAGTGAGTGTGTCAGTGATTGTGTGAGTGAGTGTGTCAGTGATTGTGTGAGTAAGTGAGTCAATCAGTGAATGTGTGAGTGAGTGTGTCAGTTATTGTGTGAGTAAGTGAGTGAGTGTGTCAGTAGTTGCGTGAGTAAGTGTGTCAGTCAGTGATTGTGTGAGTGAGTGAGTGAGTGAGTGTGTCAGTCAGTGATTGTGTGAGTGAGTGTGTCAGTGAGTGATTGTGTGAGTAAGTGAGTGAGTCAGTGATTGTGTGAGTGAGTGTGTCAGTCAGTGATTTTGTGAGTGAATGTGTCAGTCAGTGATTGTGTGAGTGAGTGTGTCAGTGATTGTGTGAGTAAGTGAGTGAGTGTGTCAGTGATTGTGTGAGTGAGTGAGTGTGTCAGTGATTGTGTGAGTAAGTGTGTCATTCAGTAATTGTGTGAGTGAGTGAGAGTGTCAGCTAGTAATTGTGTGAGTGAGTGTGTCAGTCAGCGATTGTGTGAGTCAGTGAGTGAGTGTGTCAGTCAGTGATTGTGTGAGTGAGTGTGTCAGTGATTGTGTGAGTAAGTGAGTGAGTGTGTCAGTGATTGTGTGAGTGAGTGAGTGTGTCAGTGATTGTGTGAGTAAGTGTGTCAGTCAGTGATTGTGTGAGTGAGTGAGAGTGTCAGTCAGTCATTGTGTGAGTGAGTGTGTCAGTCAGCGATTGTGTGAGTGAGTTAGTGTGTCAGCGATTGTGTGAGTGAGTGAGTCAGTCAGTCAGTGATTATGTGAGTGAGTGAGTCAGTGATTGTGTGAGTGAGTAAGTGTGTCAGTGATTGTGTGAGTGAGTGAGTCAGTGATTGTGTGAGTGAATGTGTCAGTGAGCGATTGGGTGAGTGAGTGTTTCAGTGATTGTGTGAGTAAGTGTGTCAGTCAGCGAATGCGTGAGTGAGTGAGAGTGTCAGTCAGTGGTTGTGTGAGTGTGTTAGTCAGTGATTGTGTTAGTGAGTTAGTGTGTCAGTCAGTGATTGTGTGAGTGGGTGAGAGTGTAAGTCAGTGATTGTGTGAGTGAGTGAGTCAGTCAGTGATTGTGTGAGTGAGTGAGTGTGTCAGTCAGTGATTGTGTGAGTGAGTGAGTGTCAGTCAGTGATTGTGTAAGTGAGTGAGTCAGTGATTGTGTGAGTGAGTGAGTAAGTGTGTCAGTCAATTATTGCCTGAGTGAGTGAGTGTGTCAGTCAGTGATTGTGTTAGTGAGTTAGTGTGTCAGTCAGTGATTGTGTGAGTGGGTGAGAGTGTAAGTCAGTGATTGTGTGAGTGAGTGAGTCAGTCAGTGATTGTGTGAGTGAGTGAGTGTGTCAGTCAGTGATTGTGTGAGTGAGTGAGTGTCAGTCAGTGATTGTGTAAGTGAGTGAGTCAGTTAGTGATTGTTTGAGTGAGTGAGTAAGTGTGTCAGTCAATGATTGCGTGAGTGAGTGAGTGTGTCAGTCAGTGATTGTGTGAGTGAGTGTGTCAGTGGTTGTGTGACTGAGTGAGTGAGTGTCAGTCAGTGATTGTGTAAGTGAGTGAGTCAGTCAGTGATTGTGTGAGTGAGTGAGTAAGTGTGTCAGTCAGTGATTGTGTGAGTGAGTCAGTCAGTGATTGTGGCAGTGAGTGTGTCAGTGATTGTGTGAGTGAGTGAGTGAGTCAGTCAGTGATTGTGTGAGTGAGTGAGAGTGTCAGTCAGTGATTGTGTGAGTGAGTTAGTTAGTCAGTGGTTGTGTGAGTGAATGTGTCAGTTAGTGATTGTGTGAGTTAGTGTGTCAGTCAATTATTGCGTGAGTGAGTGAGTGTGTCAGTCAGTGATTGTGTGAGTGAGTGAGTGTGTCAGTGGTTGTGTGACTGAGTGAGTGTGTCAGTCAGTGGTTGTGTGATTTAGTCAGTGTGTCAGTCAGTGATTGTGTGAGTGAGTGAGTCAGTCAGTGAGTGTGTCAGTGATTGTGTGAGTGAGTAAGTGTGTCAGTCAGTGATTGTGTGAGTGAGTGAGTGTGTCAGTCAGTGATTGTTGAGTGAGTGAGTTGGTGTGTCAGTCAGTGATTGTTTGAGTGAGTGAGTGAGTCAGTCAGTGATTGTGTGAGTGAGTGTGTCAGTCAGCGATTGCGTGCGTGAGTTGTGTCAGTCAGTGATTGTGTGAGTGAGTGTGTCAGTCAGCGATTGCGTGCGTGATTGTGTCAGTCTTTGATTGTGTGAGTGTGTCAGTGATTGTGTGAGTTAGTGAGTGTGTCAGTGATTGTGTGAGTAAGTGTGTCAGTCAGTGATTGTGTGAGTGAGTGAGAGTGTCAGTCAGTGATTGTGTGAGTGAGTGAGTGAGTGTGTCAGTGGTTGTGTGAGTGAGTGTGTCAGTCAGCGATTGTGTGAGTGAGTTAGTGTGTCAGTGATTGTGTGAGTGAGTGTGTCAGTCAGCGATTTTTTGAGTGAGTGTGTCAGTGAGCGATTCTGTGAGTGAGTGAGTCAGTCAGCGATTGCGTGAGTGAGTTAGTTCGTCAGTGATTGTGTGAGTGAGTGTGTCAGTCAGTGAATGTGTGAGTGAGTGTGTCAGTCAGTGATTGTGTGAGTGAGTGTGTCAGTCAGTGATTGTGTGAGTGAGTTAGTTAGTTCGTCAGTGATTGTGTGAATGAGTGTGTCAGTCAGCGATTGCGTGAGTGTGTCAGTCAGCGATTGTGCGAGTGAGTGAGTGAGTCAGTCAGTGATTGTGTGAGTGAGTGTGTCAGTCAGCGACTGCGTGAGTGTGTCAGTCAGCGACTGCGTGAGTGAGTGTGTCAGTCAGCGACTGTGTGAGTGTTTCAGTCAACGACTGCGTGAGTGAGTGTGTGAGTCAGTCAGTGATTGTGCGAGTGAGTGTGTCAGTCAGTGATTGTGTGAGTGAGTTAGTTAGTTCGTCAGTGATTGTGTGAATGAGTGTGTCAGTCAGCGATTGCGTGAGTGTGTCAGTCAGCGATTGTGCGAGTGAGTGAGTGAGTCAGTCAGTGATTGTGTGAGTGAGTGTGTCAGTCAGCGACTGCGTGAGTGTGTCAGTCAGCGACTGCGTGAGTGAGTGTGTCAGTCAGCGACTGTGTGAGTGTGTCAGTCAGCGACTGCGTGCGTGTGTCAGTCAGCGACTGTGTGAGTGAGTGTGTCAGTCAGAGACTGCGTGAGTGTGTCAGTCAGAGACTGCGTGAGTGTGTCAGTCAGAGACTGCGTGAGTGTGTCAGTCAGCGACTGTGTGAGTGAGTGTGTCAGTCAGTGACTGTGTGAGTGAGTGAGTGTGTCAGTCAGAGACTGAGTGAGTGTGTCAGTCAGCGACTGAGTGAGTGAGTGTGTCAGTCAGCGACTGTGTGAGTGTGTCAGTCAGCGACTGAGTGAGTGTGTCAGCCTCCGTCTTGCTGAGTGAGCAGTGCTCTCTACTGCGTGGTGTAAGTCAGTCAGCCTCGCTTCTCTTGACGTCACCACCTCATCTCACTCTCTGCCCCATTCTCTTCCCCCTGCCCCCCCCCCCTCCACCTCGCCCTTCTCGCCTAACGATCTCTCCTCCCGACATCACCGCCGACGCCGCTCCCACGCCGACAGGGGCAAGCATGCTAGTGCCCGAGACTCTCTCGCGCCCACAACTCCGACTCTTCGATTTCACGGGGACGGCTTCTCCCTGTCTCCCCCCGTCCCTCCCCCCCGCCCCCGAGCGCTCCCACCCCCACCCCCACCCCTACCCCCTCCACCACCACCACCACGAGCATCATCAGCATCATCATCATCATCAGCAGCCACAGCAGCCACAGCAGCAGCCCATGCTGTCCGATCTCCCGGGGCGCGCCTCGCCCCCATCGCTCGCCGCGGGGAGCCTCCGCGCGGCTGGCGAGCGCGGATACACCCCAGGGTTGGGTCGCTACGAAGCGCAGATTTTGAAACTAGAGGCAGGCTCGGCGCTCCACCACCACCACCACCAGTACCGTCACCACCGACAACAACAACAGCAGCAGCAGCAGCAGCAGCCTCACCACCACCTGCTGCAACAACAACAACATCATCATCTCTTCCACGTGGAACGCGCCACGCCTGCTCCCGTCGTCTCCTGCGCCAGCGGCGGCGGACGTTGTTCTGGAGGTGGTGGGCCGGGAACGGGAGGAGACGGAACGCGCAGAGGAGGTGGTGGAGGAGGAGGTGGTGGCGACGTTGTTGCGTTCAACTTCGTTCAACCTGGCTACGCGACTGAACTCAACACGGAGTTGCTGATTCCGCGAGCGACGATGCCGAGCGGACTGCCGGATCACCACCACCACCACCTGCACCACCACCCTCACCATCATCATCCTCACCACCACCACCACCATCCTCACCATCACCTCCCTCACCACCACCACCACACTGCCGGCATGTTCATACCACAGTCAACCGCATCGCCCACGTCACCATCCCTCTACCATGCTGGCGGTAGCTTCACGGACCCGACCCACGGTGCTCAGCAGCACTCCCTCTACCCGGGCCTCCACGCGCTGCCAGACGCCTTCTGCCAGGTGATGCGGTCCGATCCGTACGGTGTCGGTGTCGGTGGCGGCGGTGGTGGCGGTGGCGGCGGTGGCGCGGTGAGCCTGGGATCCGGCGCGTTCCTGCGCTATCTGCGCCACCAGCCCATCAAGCAGGAGCTGGTGTGCCGGTGGCTCGAGGCCGACCGCTACGGACCACCGGGTCTCGGTCTCGGCCTCGTCGGAGTCGTCGTCGGCACGCCGTGCGCCAAGACGTTCGGCACCATGCACGAGCTGGTGGCGCACGTGAGCGTGGAGCACGTGGGGGGGCCCGAGCAGGCCCACCACGTGTGCCGCTGGGACGAGTGTCCCCGCGAGGGGAAGCCCTTCAAGGCCAAGTACAAGCTGGTGAACCACATCAGGGTGCACACGGGCGAGAAGCCCTTCCCGTGCCCCTTCGCCGCATGCGGCAAGGTGTTCGCTCGCTCCGAGAACCTCAAGATACACAAGAGGACGCACACAGGTGAGAGACGGGTGGGTGGCTGAGTGAACGAGTGGGTCGGTGGGTGGGTGAGTGAACGAGTGGGTGGACGAGTGAGTGAGTGGTTGGGTGGGTGAGTGAGTGGGTGGGTGGGTAACTGGGTGGGTGGGTAGCTGGGTGGGTGAGTGGGTGGCTGGTTGGGTGGGTGAGTGGGTGGCTGGGTGAGTGGGTGGCTTGGTGGGTGAGTGGGTGGCTTGGTGGGTGAGTGGGTGAGTGTGTGGCTGGGTGGGTGAGTTATTGAGTGGGAGAGACGGTGAGTGGGTGGGTGAATGAGTGGGTCGGTGAGTGGGTGCGTGAGTGGGTTAGTGGGTGAGTGGGTAGGTGAGTGGTCGGGTGAGTGAGTGAGTGGGTGAGTGGGTGGGTGGGTGGGAGAGTGAATGGGTGGGTGGGTGGGTGAGTGAGTGGTTGGGTGGGTGAGTGAGTGGGTGCGTGTGTGATTGGGTGAACTAGTGGGTGAGTAAACGAGTGGATGAGTGTGCGGTGAACGAGTGAGTGGGTGAGTGTGCGAACGAGTGGGTGGGTGAGTTGGTGAGCGGGCAGGTGAGTAGGTGAGTGAGTGGGTGAGTGAGTGAGTGAGTGGGTGAGTGAGTGAGTGGGCGGTCTTCGCTCGCTCCGAGAACCTCAACATCCACCAGCGGACTCGCACAGGTGAAGGAGCGTGGAGCGGGGTGCGAGTGGGGGGTTGGGGTGGTCGTGAGGTTTGTTGTGGGTGGTGGTGGTCACGGAATTGGTCTGTATTGGTTCGGTGAATCGGAGAGGAGCGATCGATGGTGCAGCAGTGGATGAACCATGGTCGATGATGACGCTGATGAGAGGCGAGGTGGGACGTCATGACATCAGGGGGTTCGCGCGACTCTTCTATGAAGGAGGGTCAGTACCCGAAACGTCGCACGTATGTATAATCTGTCCTGCGAGTGCTTTAAACGAATGGGTTGAGTTGTTCGGGGTATGGTCGATGGTGGTGCAGTAGTGGATAGACCACGGATGATGTTGATGATGATGTTGTTGATGATGATGATGTTGTTGTTGATGACGTTGAGAGGCGAGGGGTCCCGGGGAATGAGTTGCTAGGGAATGACGAGGCCAAGTTCCGTTGTTTTCGGGGGTGTACAATCTTTTCTCTGCAGCGGCGTCAGGCCCTTGACCGAAACGTCGCCTAGTGTACACACCATTGGTTGAGGAATGTGTTGAGGTATTGTCTTGGGGTGAGCGATGGTAGAGCAGTGAATGCAACATGGTTGATGGTGGTGGTGATGATGATTTTCTTTATACCCAACTCCTTGAAGACGGATAATAATTCTCCGTACAGTATATTATAATATACTGCATTAACATCATCATCATCACAATATCATCATCACTCTCGACATTTTCATCAACATCATCACTAACATCATCACCATCACTGACATCAACATTCACTGACGCCATCACTCGCCTCTTCATCATCATCATCATTGACATAATCGCCCACACCATTATTATCACCATCGTGGACACAATCGCTATGCAACATCGCCATTCTCATCACTGACATCACACACCTGTCAACCCACAAGGCTTACCCCGTATTCCTGTACAGGGAAATCGAGTTTGCAGGTCCATACGGCGTAGAGACGTTTCAATACGGGCAAAACACATTTTTTTTCTACGTCTATTTGTCTGTGTGTCTCCCTTGTGATGGGACTTTGTAGGATGAACGTTGAGATTCATAAGGGGGGCACGGGTGGGTGACCAATGCGTGTCTGAATTTGGTCTGTGATAAGGGAGGGCACTGATAAGGGGCTGACCGGTTATGACTTCATCACCGCCATCACTTGCGGCATCGCACGCAACATCGACAACATCATCGCCATCGCCATCACTGATCCAGCAGCGTGCGTCAAGGCAGTAGTTTGAGTGGCGCACGACGCCCTCTAAGGCGACTGCTTCGATCTGAAGCACGTGGCTCACCGCGCCAGACGCGCGCGACTTTGACTATGAATCTGTATGTATGTACAGATCCGGAGCACAATGCGGAGATTCGTAATACGTTTTTTCGTTTGTTTTGTTTGTCTGTGTGAGATCGCGTGATATTAAACGTGTCGATAACCCAACACCACCGCCACCACCACCACCGCCGCCGCCGCAGCCAATTAGTAAGGAGTTGTCACGTAAACGAAACGTGCCAATTCGTTACTGCAGCAGCAGCAGCAGTAGCAGCATGCCTGTTGCGTGTTAGAGAGTAAACCCACTACGATGTTTACCGTAAGTACCGTGGCGTTTCGCTGACGGTTACAACAACCACAACCAACACAACAACCACAATGACAACAACAGCAACAACAACCACAACAACAACCACAACAGCAACAACAACACACACAACAACAACCACAACGACAACAACAGCAGCAACAACAACCAAACTTCATCGGTTGATTAAGTTGTTGGGTTTGACTCTCCAGCACACAACCGGTTTAGTGCTAACCTAGTAACTAATTTGCACGTTTTGTTTACGCGACAAACCTCACGAATTGGCCGCGTCGGGTGGTGGCGGGTTAACGACACAGTTACAATTGTTACGCGATCTCACCTTAGTTATGGATAATGTTGGTCGCAAAAGCCTGCGTGTTAAACAAACTGCGGGGAGTATGGCTGCGTACGGTGCGAAAGAAGTTCAACATACATACAAACAGACAACGCTTGGGGTGATTACACCCAGAGAGAGAGAGAGGAGCACGCGGCTTACAGGACACACAGACGCGGGGTAAGCAAATGGTATTGATTTTCATCCAGCAGTGGATAGGCCATGGTGGTGATGACACATGCGTGGAGAGAGACGCACGATATAAGTTACACCGGGAGACAGAGAGAGAGAGAGGAGCATGCGGACGAGAGGACACACACGCGGGGTAGAGACATCATCATCATCACCCCCACATCGATCTCCATCCAGCAGTAGATAGACCGTGGTGATGATGATTAAACAGAGAGAGAGGGGAGCACGCGGACGAGAGGACACACACGCGGGGTAGAGGAGGCATCGTGCAGACCGTGAAGCGGAGTGAGTGGTGGGGCTTGGGCAGGAGGCGTCACGGCCAGAGGGGGGACGGCGGTGGCCGATGGTCGAGACTCAGCACGGAGCGGCAGCCGAGGGAGGGGACGCGGCGTCCCGGGAGGACGTCCACCACCAGGGAGACGGAGACACGGGAGGGAGAGGGAGGGAGGGAGGGGGCATTCATCCAGCAGTGGAGTGACCCAGTCCGCCAACACATGAGTGCAGCATACAGAGACGACCTCCCCGTACAGCCTGTAACAGACTGTTGGGGCAAGTGCTGATGATGAACTATGCAGTCGTGAATGAGAAGTTTTACACGGACCCCGCTGCTACTGCTGCTCATGCCTCAATAGTGTCAGCAGGTGTGTCTATGATGTTTCATATCATAACGCGTTACATTATTGACACAAACAAATACATACTAAAATACAACAAATTCGCTTCCTCCCCCATATATATACCTCCGCGCAAAACTGATACAAACTGAAGTGGATACATATATGTTTTTATATATACATATTATCTTATACATCACATCAGCGACACGCGGCTCCTCCTGGGCGTGCATCTCATCAGCCGCACAACAATGCTGATGAGTCTGTGTTGTGCGTTACAGAGTTGCGTGGTGTAGAACTGGGAACCCATGTCTCACAGAGAGGCTCCATGTCTAGAAACATCTTCCAGTTCATCAGCAATTCATTGATTCACGCGAGGCCTGACACTGCCGATGATGAGACATCGAAGCGATGCCTGCATTTGGAGCAATGCGATTCTGCCGGTACAAAATGATCCCCCCCCCCCCCGAGAAAGCATTGGAGCTGACGGGGATGTGTGAAAATAATACTTATATAAATATATATTGTTTTACGTGGTCATCGTATGCGAAGGAGGATAATTCGCGTACTTAACGTATCTCGTGTTTTTTTTTTAATTATATTTACGTGTTATTTATTATATATATGTGTGTGTATATATAGTTTACGTACGTACACATATACATATGTAATGTATGCACTTGCCCCAACAGTCTGTTACGGCTACAAAATGACCTTTGTCATTTTTTTTGTTTGGATGCGAGTGTGGGGAGCGGTAATGTAGCGGTCAGAGCTACGCTGCGCTACGAACCCGGTGTGTCCCGAGTTCGATCCCCGCTCCCGACCACCAACACCCAGTGACGGCTATCTGAACCGGTGCTGGACCTCCCCTAGGTCGACCCAGCCTCAAACGAGTACCTGGTACGGTGTGTAGTAAACATCGCCACTGGGGAGACAAAGGCGGCCGGACGTGGATGCTGGCCACCCATCCCCTCGTGTGCCACCGTGCCGGTATTCAGAGGTGCCGCTCGCTAACAGCACTTGCCCCTACAGTCTGTTAAAGGCTACACGGGGGCATCTTTGTGTGTGTGTGTGAGCGAGTGTTGATTTGTTGATCGCCGTGTAAATGGAGTGCCCTTGTCGAGAGTCGGGGGAACTGTTTCAGGGAATTGTTCCAGGGAACTGTTCCATGGAACTGTTCCAGGGAACTGTTCCAGGGAACTGTTCCAGGGAACTGTTCCAGGGAATTGTTCCGTGGAACTGTTCCAGGGAACTGTTCCAAGGAACTGTTCCAGGGAATTGTTCCGTGGAACTGTTCCAGGGAACTGTTCCAGGGAACTGTTCTAGGGAACTGTTCCAGGGAACTGTTCCAGGGAACTGTTCCAGGGAACTGTTCCAGGGAACTGTTCCAGGGAATTGTTCTAGGGAACTGTTCCAGGGAACTGTTCCAGATCCCCGGAGTAACAGAGCCAGCAGGTCGAGTCCACTCCGAGGAACACGCGGTCGTGCTGGCGGGCCAAGCAGTGTTTGATGCGGTGGTTGTTGTTGTGGTGGTTGTTGTGGTTGTTGTGGTTGTTGTGGTTGTTGATGTAGCTGAGGTTGTTGTTGATGTGGTTATTGATGCCAACTGTCGTTATTGATGTTGTGGTGGTTGTTGTGGTTGTTGTGGTTGTTGTGGTTGTTGATGTAGCTGAGGTTGTTGTTGATGTGGTTGTTGATGCCAACTGTGGGTATTGATGTTGTTGTGGTTGTTGTGGTTGTTGTTGTTGTTGTGGTTGTTGATGTAGCTGAGGTTGTTGTTGATGTGGTTGTTGATGCCAACTGTCGTTATTGATGTTGTTGTGGTTGTTGTTGTGGTTGTTGATGTAGCTGAGGTTGTTGTTGATGTGGTTGTTGATGCCAACTGTCGTTATTGATGTTGTTGTGGTTGTTGTTGTGGTTGTTGATGTAGCTGAGGTTGTTGTTGATGTGGTTGTTGATGCCAACTGTGGGTATTGATGTTGTTGTGGTTGTTGTGGTTGTTGTTGTTGTGGTTGTTGATGTAGCTGAGGTTGTTGTTGATGTGGTTGTTGATGCCAACTGTCGTTATTGATGTTGTTGTGGTTGTTGTTGTGGTTGTTGATGTAGCTGAGGTTGTTGTTGATGTGGTTGTTGATGCAACTGTGGGTATTGATATTGTTGTGGTTGTTGTGGTTGTTGTGGTTGTTGATGTAGATGAGGTTGTTGTTTATGTGGTTGTTGATGCAACTGTCGTTATTGATGTTGTTGTGGATGTTGTGGTTGTTGATGTAGCTGAGGTTGTTGTTGATGTGGTTGTTGATGCCAACTGTCGTTATTGATGTTGTTGTGGATGTTGTTGTTGTGGTTATTGATGTAGATGAGGTTGTTGTTTATGTGGATGTTGATGCAACTGTCGTTATTGATATCGTTGTGGTTGTTGTTGTGGTTATTCATGTAGCTGAGGTTGTTGTTGATGTGGTTGTTGATGCAACTGTGGTCATTGATGTTGTTGTGGCTGCTGATGTGGTTGTTGTAATTTTGGTTACGGTGGTTGATGTTGTGGTTTTTATTGATGTGATTGTGTTTGCTGATGCAGTTATTGTTGTCGATGAAATTGTGGTTGTTGTGGTGCTTGTTGAAGTTGTGGTTGTTGTTGTGGTTGTTGAAGTTGCGGTTGTTGTCGTTGTTGATGTTGTTGTGGTTGTTGTTAGTGTTGATGAAATTGTTGTTGTTGTGGTTGATATTGTTGTGGTTGCTATTGGTTGTTGATGTTTATGCACAGGCACAACCCACAACAACCACATAATTCAGCCAATCAGCACGCAGCAAACCACATCACTCAGCCAATCACCACGCCGCAAACCACATCATTAAGCCAATCACCACGCAGCAAAACACATCACTCAGCCAATCAGGACGCAGCAAACCACATCACTAAGCCAATCAGCCCGCAGAAAACTACATCACTCATCCAATCAGTCCCCAGCAAACCACATCGCTCAGCCAATCAGTTCGCAGCAAACCACATCCAAAAGCCAATCAGCCCACAACAAACCACATCATTCAGCCAATCAGCCCCTAGCAAACCACATGACAAACCCAATCAGCCCCCAGCAAATCACATCACTAAGCCAATCAGCCCCCAGCAAACCACATCACTAAGCCAATCAGTTCGCAGCAAACCACATAACTCAGCCAATCACCACGCAGCATACCACATCACTAAGCCAATCAGTCCACAGCAAACCACATCACTCGGCCAATCACCACGCAGCAAACCACATAACTAAGCCAATCAGATACCACATCACTAAGCCAATCAGCCCGCAGCAAACCACAACACTCTTCCAATCAGCTTGCAGCAACCTTATCACTAAGCCAATCAGTCCGCAGCAAACCGAACCACTCAGCCAATTATGACGCAGCAAACCACATCACTAAGCTAATCAGCTGGTATACCAGACACCACAGTGTGTTCAACCACCACCACACCACAGATCAAAACAACTCACACACCCATTAACTCACCTAACCACCCACTCACTCACCCATCCATTCACTCACTCACACACTCACCCATCCACTCACACACTGACTCACCGATCCATCCACTCACTCACCCATCCATCCACTCACTCACACACTCACCCATCCACTCACACACTGACTCACCTAACCACCTACTCACCCATCCACTCATCTAACCACCGACTCACTCGCCCATCCACACACTCATTCACAAAATTACTCACCCAACCACTCATTCACAAGTACAAACAACAACAGAAACACTCAACACAATCCGCACATGCTTGTGTGTGTGTATCTTTGGGACCTTTTTGCCAATATCCAATGATGAAAAATAATAATAATAATAATAGTTTTTTACGCTTTTTGGCGGCAATAAAACAGTAGGTGTTAAGTTTGTTCAAAGACCGAATTGATAGCTTTGCAAGGGATCAAGGCTGTATCAACCACACTCGTGAAAAACTGGAATTGCCTTTATACTGTTCGTGTTTTGGAGTTCTCTGGCCCAAAACTGGTACAAAGACAAGGCCATAAAGAAAGCTCTCTCTGGTGGGGGGCCAATCAGTTTCAAAGACAATGCGTACATTATTATCGGATCATATTTGTTTGCATGTTTTGCCACAAGTGCGAGTGGTTAATGCAGTAAACCTGATTCGTTGAAAAATGTTTCTATTTGGTGTGTGAACATCTCAACACAGCCCCTGTTTTATTGACGGAAAGGGTAAAAACCTAATCTTATTTTTCATCAGCGTGCGTGTGTGTGTGTAAGACCAACGTTTCGCTCAACAGACCTTGTGCTTACCCTTTTGCTGATCAAGAATGACCTGTTGCCAGCAACGTTGGCTACCTCTCTGCTATGAAGAAGCGCCATTACCCGAAACGTCTCCTATCATATGTGTGTTCTTCCCGACGGTGCATTGTGAGCGTTAGTGGTGAGTCGTGTGTGCGTGACGATTATCTGAACTGGTCCTGGGCCACTCCTACCTGGTGCGGTGTGTAACCATCGGCAGTTGGGAGACAAAGGCGGCCGGGCGTGGTGTTGGACACCCACCCCATCGTGTGCCGTATCAGCCTTCATAGGTGCTGCTCCCTAACAGCACTTGCCCCAACAGTCTGTTAAGTCTATACGGGGGATATTTGTCTATGTTGCTCTCGAATACAGTTCAGTATTGGCAAGAACTCGCATTCGTACCTGCTATGAATGAGGTTACTTGCCTGAAACGTCGCCTATTGATGTACATTCAGGCCAGTGCCATTGACTCGTGTGGTACACAACTTTATTGAGTCCGGTGCTGTGAATAAGGTTAGTTGCCTGAAACGTCGCCTACTATTATACATTCAGGGCAGTGCCATTGACTCGCGTGGTACACAACTTTAGTCTGTCCGATGCCGACTGACTGAATACAGAGGGAAGTGAGCCTCAGCCGATGTCATCATCATGAGCCGTGGTCTGTCCACTGCTAGATGGAGATCGATGTGGAGATGGTGGTGACGTCTCTGCCCCTTGCGTATGTGTCCTCTCGTCCGCGTGCTCCTCTCTCAGTGGAATCAGCATCGCCACCACGGTCTAGCCACTGCTGTGTAAAATATTCTAAACTCGTATAGACTAAACGATTATTTTTATTTTAGCAGGTAAGGCCCCGCTGAGCTATGTCGCTCTTTTTTTTAAAAGCGACCTGGTCACAAATGATACCTCAAGGAAGTGGCTTATCGTGTGTCAATTTACAGCGGCCCAACAAACACTCTGAACGCACGTGCATTCTACATGTGGAGGGCATAACTGGCGGATGCAGATAAACAGAATGCATGCGACCACGGAGAAAGACACACACACTCCAAATATATAGCAGGCATCGTCAGGGTCGGGATCAAACCCACGACCTCCTGCATACCAGGCGAGGTAGTTAACATCTCCGAGCAACCGTGCTGATGATGATGATAATGAGAGAGACACACACACTCCAAATATATAGCAGGCATCGTCAGGGTCGGGATCAAACCCACGACCTCCTGCACACCAGGCGAGGTAGTTAACATCTCCAAGCCACCGGGGCATGTTTCTAGCCCGCGCGTGTGCCCACTAACCCACGTGCTCCTCCCACAGTGTAATTTTAAAATAAATGCCACGACCAATTATCGTTGTTGTTGTCAGTCCCTCCACCACCCGACCTGGCCAAGTAAACTCCTATTGTCGCGCCGTATACAACCTCCGGTGGACACCCATTTCTCGATTGTAAGACTGGAGCTGTACGAAATTGTTCGTTGTGATTAACTATAATTGTGATGAATTTATACTATGTGATCAATTTCTACTTTGTGAGCACTATCTAGTTGTGATCAATTCATATATTTAGAATTGTTTTTTTTTTGCTTTGTGATAAAAAAATAAATCTTCGTCGATTTCTAGTTGTGATCAATGTTCGAGATCAACGTCTATTATCGATCAATATTCTCATCGTGATCAACGTCTTACCCACGCTGTGCCGAAGTTTATCGTTTGTTTTGGGGGGGTTGGAAGTTGGGGGGGGCAGGGGTGTAAATAGAGGGGGGGGGGGGGTTGTGACAATGAATGTGCCAAGTTCTTAGTGTGCCAAGTCTTGTAACGGAATGTACACACCGCGCCACAAAAACTCGTTGTTACCGAGGACTGTGTTTGAGCGCACGTGTCCTCGGGGTGTTAACATTGTGCGTGTGTTTGTGTTCATAGTATGAGTGTGTGTTGAAAGTGAGCGTGAAAGTGTGTGTGTGTTAAAACTGTGTGTTACATCGGTGTGTGTGTGTGTGTTAAAAGTGAGTGTTAAAGTGTATGTGTGTGTTACATTGGTGTGTGTGTGTTAAAAGTGTGTGTTAAAAGTGAGTGTTAAAGAGTGTGTGTGTTACATCGGTGTGTGTGTGTGTTTGTTAAAAGTGTGTGTGTTAAAACTGTGTTGGTTACAAAGTTGTGTGTTAAAAGTATGTGTGTTAAAAGTGTGTGTGTGTTAAAGTGTGTTTGTTAAAAGTATGTCTGTGTTAAAACTGTGTGCGTTACAATTGTGTTTGTTATAATTGTGTGTGCCCAAACGTGTGTGTGTGTTAAAAGTGTGTGTTTGTTAAAAGTGTGTGTGTGTTAAAACTATGTGTGTTACAATTGTGTTTGTGCGTGTAAAAAGTGTGTGTGTGTTAAATGCGTCGGCGTGTGTGTGTGAAAAGTGTGCGTGTTGAAAGTTATCGTGTGTTGAGAGTACGTGTGTGTGTCTCAACGTATGTGCATTCAAATCGTGTGTGTATGTATTACAATCGTCTGTATGTTTTATCATTACACGGGTGTGTGTGTGTGCGTGTTAACCGCGTACGCAAACGCATTGCAGCTGCATGTGCGTGTTCGAGTGTTACAATTGCATGTGTGTAGTCTAATAAAATGGGGGCAATGCCAATTCCAACTGTGCGTGTATACGCGTTAAAATTGTTTAACGCCTGTGTAAAACTTGTGTGTGTGTGTGTGGGGGGGGGAGACAAAGGCGGCCGGGCGTTGTGCTGGCCACCCACCCCCTCTTGCCGACTTTCATAGGTGCTCGCTAACAGCACTTGCCCCGGCAGTATGTTAAGGCTATACGGGGCATCTTTGTCTTTGTTAATATTTCGTGCGTATGAGTTCGATTCCCGCTCACGGCCACCAACAAACTACACCAGTAACGTTTTTATACGAACCGGTCGCGGGTCTCCTTCGGTGTATTTAAAATCGCCACTGGGGAGACAAAGGCGGCCGGGCGTGGTGCTGGCTACCCACCCCCTCGTGTGCGGTGCGGGCCTTCATAGGTGCTGTTAATCGCGAACAGCACTTGGCCCAACAGCCTGTTAAGGCTGTACGGGGGATCTTTGTATACGTTACCTATTGTATTAAAAATGGATCGCGCGCGTGCTCAGGGTGTGCGTTAAATATTACGATTTTATATTTGCGTCTGTAGTTTTATATGAACACTGTGTACTTTTGTTTCGTTACAATGTGCCCATGTGTTTAAACATTACTATTGTGCGCACGTGTTAAGGCGGCGTGCATTGGTACGTCTGAGTGTGTGAGAATCATCGTTGTTGCCAGCTGTGTTAAGAGTTATTTTGTCAGCGTTAAAGTTGCGTCTAACGTGTGAATTATTTGCGTTAACATTGCGCGCGTTAGAATTATTGCGCAAGTGTTGCCGTTGTCTGTGTGTGCGCGTATTACAATTACTGCGTGAAGTGTTGAAGTCTGTGCGCTTCTGTTAGAATTATTGTGTTGACGTCTCTCTGCGTGTGTGCGTTACAATCGTGTAAACGTGCATTCAAATTGCGCTCATCCACCGCGCGTTGAATTTGTGCACATTATTCAAAGTATATTTAATATAAGGAATTGCCCGTGTGTATATATATACAGAAAACGCAGAGGAGAGCGGTTGTGCAGCGGTTAGCGCTCTGCGCTACGAACCCAGCGACCCGAGTTCGATTATTTAAACCGGTCCAGGGTCTTCACAGTGGGTCGGCTCATCCTCAAATGAGTACCTGGTGCGGTGTGCAAACACCAGCGTTGGGGTGCCACTCGCTAACAGCACTTGCGTCCGAGGGTACAGTGAGGGAAAAAAAGTATTTGATCCCCTGCTGATTTTGTACGTTTGCCCACTGACAAAGAAATGATCAGTCTATAATTTTAATGGTAGGTTTATTTGAACATTGAGAGACAGAATAACAACAACAAAAAATCCAGAAAAACGCATGTCAAAAATGTTATAAATTGATTTGCATTTTAATGAGGGAAATAAGTATTTGACCCCTCTACAAAACATGACTTAGTACTTGGTGGCAAAACCCTTGTTGGTAATCACAGAGGTCACACGTTTCTTGTAGTTGGCCACCAGGTTTGCACACATCTCAGGAGGGATTTTGTCCCACTCCTCTTTGCAGATCTTCTCCAAGTCATTAAGGTTTCGAGGCTGACGTTTGGCAACTCGAACCTTCAGCTCCCTCGACAGATTTTCTATGAGATTAAGGTCTGGAGACTGGCTAGGCCACTCCAGGACCTTAACGTGCTTCTTCTTGAGCCACTCCTTTATTGCCTTGGCCGTGTGTTTGGGTCATTGTCACGTTGGAATACCCATCCACGACCCATTTTCAATGCCCTGGCTGAGGGAAGGAGGTTCTCACCCAAGATTTGACGGTAAATGGCCCCGTCCATCGTCCCTTTTATGCGGTGAAGTTGTCCTGTCCCCTTAGCAGAAAAACACCCACAATGCATCATGTTTCCACCTCCATGTTCGACGGTGGGGATGGTGTTCTTGGGGTCATAGGCAGCATTCCTCCTCCTCCAAACACGGCGAGTTGAGTTGATGCCAAAGAGCTCCATTTTGGTCTCATCTGACCACAACACTTTCACCCAGTTGTCCTTTGAATCATTCAGATGTTCATTGGCAAACTTCAGACGGGCATTTATATGTGCTTTCTTGAGCAGGGGGACCTTGCGGGCGCTGCAGGATTTCAGTCCTTCACGGCATAGTGTGTTACCAATTGTTTTCTTGGTGACTATGGTCCCAGCTGCCTTGAGATCATTGACAAGATCCTCCCATGTAGTTCTGGGCTGATTTCTCACCGTTCTCATGATCATTGCAACTCCACGAGGTGAGATATTGCATGGAACCCCAGGCCGAGGGAGATTGACAGTTCTTTTGTGTTTCTTCCATTTGCGAATAATCGCACCAACTGTTGTCACCTTCTCACCAAGCTGCTTGGCAATGGTTTTGTAGCCCATTCCAGCCTTGTGTAGATCTACAATCTTGTCCCTGACATCCTTGGAGAGCTCTTTGGTCTTGGCCATGGTGGAGAGTTTGGAATCTGATTGATTGATTGCTTCTGTGGACAGGTGTCTATTATACAGGTAACAAGCTGAGATTATGAGCACTCCCTTTAAGAGTGTGCTCATAATCTCAGCTCATTATCTGTATAACAGACACCTGGGAGCCAGAAATCTTTCTGATTGAGAGGGGTCAAATACTTATTTCCCTCATTAAAATGCAAATCAATTTATAACTTTTTTGACATGCGTTTTTCTGGATTTTTTTGTTGTTATTCTGTCTCTCACTGTTCAAATAAACCTACCATTAAAAATATAGACTGATCATTTATTTGTCAGTGGGCAAACGTACAAAATCAGCAGGGGATGTGCAGGCTACACGTGGGATCTTTATCTTTGCAACCATTAACTTACGCGCTTGTTTGTGAATTCGGTCCGTACTTTACGCGGAATCAGCGTGCAGGTAGTCTCCGGTATAAACGGCGTCGTTATTCGCTCGTAATAACAACACGGAATGCACTGCGATAGTGACTGGTGATAATGCACGTGTGTGTGTGTGTACGTACGTACACGTGTCTGTGGGGAGCGGTGGCGCATTGGTTAGCGCGCCGGTTGACGCGAGATCGATTATCGCTCACAAGCTAATATCGGTGCCGATTGTTTGAACACTGTTCTGGGCCTCCCCTAGGTCGACTCCGCCTCAAATGAGCACCTGGTTGTAGGTGTGTAAACACCAGCGTTGGGGAGAGAAAGGCGGCCAGGCGTGTTGTTGGCCAGCCAGGCCCTCGTCTGCCGTTCCTGCCTTCATAGGTGCTCGCAAACATCACTTGCTGCAACAGGCTTTTAAAGGCTATACGAAGGGACATTTCCCTTTGTATGTCGTATTACCCTCGACCACCCAATCGAGGCAAAGTAATGTAATTGTCACGTGGTGAAGGAGCGTTGTGACGACGCGCCCATTGTTATGATGCACGTTTCAGCATCTCACTCACTCTCTTAACCACTCACTCAACCACTCGCTCAACAACTCACTCAACCACTTACTCAACCACTCACTCTCCTAATCACACACTCACTTTGTTAACCACTCACTCAATCACTCACTCTCTCAACCACTCACTCAACCATGTTCTCAACCATTCGCTCACTCAACCACTCACTCTCTCTCCCAATCACACACTCTCTTAACCACTCACTCAACCACTCACTTGCTCAACCACTCACTCAACCACTTACTCAACCACTCACTCACTCTCCCAATCTTACACTCACTTTGTTAACCACTCAATCACTCACTCTCTCAACCACTCACTCGACCACTTACTCAACCACTCACTCACGTAACCACTCACTCGCTCAACCACTCACTCAACCACTCACTCACTCTCCCAATCGCACACTCACTTTCTTAACCACTCACTCAATCACTCACTCTCTCAACCACTCACTCAACTTACTCAAACACTCACTCACGTAACTACTCACTCTCTCAACCACTCACTAAAACCACTCACTCAATCGCACACTCACCCAATAACACACTCACTTTCTCAACCACTCACGAAAGCACCCACTCATACATACATACACACACTGACACTCTCACTCACCCATTCACTCGCTCAAGCACTCACTCATCGGGTGAGTTATAATCCTCACAGACAGATTCAAATGCGAATTAGAGGGATGACCTTTCGCGTGACGATGCGTCAAGCATCTTCAGGAGGAGGTCACAGGGAGTCGGAGTTGAACCCAAGCAGTCAGAATAATCAGCACTTCTGCTAGACCTGGATGTGAGATTTGTGACAGTGTGAGTGGGTGAGTGGTTGAGTGAGTAAGTGACAGTGTGAGTGGGTGAGTAACAGTGTGAGTGAGTCGGTGGGTGAGTGGTTGAGTGAGCATTGTAGCAGCAAGAAATTCAAGAGCTGGATGGGTTTGCTTATACAGTACATAAACTAACATTGCCCATAGACTGGCATTGCCCGTAAGATGTTTCTCTTGTGATCCGTGACAATGTGGTTCAGGAGCTTGATGCTGAATGTCGAGGTGCTGGTGGTGCTGGTGGTGGTGGTGGTGGCTACGACGAGAGGGCTTCAGCAGAGAGAGAGAGAGAGCACGTTCATGTGGTGCTGCTGTTTCACCTCCATTGAAGGAACGCAAACCACAGTAGGCTTACTATACGGTCAAGAGTCTTTATGTGTTTGTCTCTATGAGTGTTTGTCTCTATGAGCGTGTGTCTCTATGAGTGTGTGTCTCTATGTGTGTGTGTCTATGTGTGTGTGTCTATGAGTGTGTGTCTCTATGAGTGTGTGTCTCTATGAGTGTGTGTCTCTATGAGTGTGTGTCTCTATGAGTGTGTGTCTCTATGAGTCTGTGTCTCTATGAGTCTGTGTCTCTATGAGTGTGTGTCTCTATGAGTGTGTGTCTCTATGAGTGTGTGTCTCTATGAGTGTGTGTCTCTATGAGTGTGTGTCTCTATGAGTGTGTATCTCTATGAGTGTGTGTCTCTATGAGTGTGTGTCTCTATGAGTGTGTGTCTCTATGAGTGTGTGTCTCTATGAGTGTGTGTCTCTATGAGTGTGTGTCTCTATGAGCGTGTGTCTCTATGAGTGTGTGTCTCTATGAGTGTGTGTCTCTATGAGTGTGTGTCTCTATGAGTGTGTGTCTCTATGAGTGTGTGTCTCTATGAGTGTGTGTCTCTATGAGTGTGTGTCTCTATGAGTGTGTGTCTCTATGAGTGTGTGTCTCTATGAGTGTGTGTCTCTATGAGTGTGTGTCTCTATGAGTGTGTGTCTCTATGAGTGTGTATCTCTATGAGTGTGTGTCTCTATGAGTGTGTGTCTCTATGAGTGTGTGTCTCTATGAGTGTGTGTCTCTATGAGTGTGTGTCTCTATGAGTGTGTGTCTCTATGAGTGGGTGTCTCTATGAGTGTGTGTCTCTATGAGTGTGTGTCTCTATGAGTGTGTGTCTCTATGAGTGTGTGTCTCTATGAGTGTGTGTCTCTATGAGTGTGTGTCTCTATGAGTGTGTGTCTCTATGAGTGTGTGTCTCTATGAGTGTGTGTCTCTATGAGTGTGTGTCTCTATGAGTGTGTGTCTCTATGAGTGTGTGTCTCTATGAGTGTGTGTCTCTATGAGTGTGTGTCTCTATGAGTGTGTGTCTCTATGAGTGTGTGTCTCTATGAGTGTGTGTCTCTATGAGTGTGTGTCTCTATGAGTGTGTGTCTCTATGAGTGTGTGTCTCTATGAGTGTGTGTCTCTATGTGTGTGTGTCTATGTGTGTGTGTCTATGAGTGTGTGTCTCTATGAGTGTGTCTCTATGAGTGTGTGTCTCTATGAGTGTGTGTCTCTATGAGTGTGTGTCTCTATGAGTGTGTGTCTCTATGAGTGTGTGTCTCTATGAGTGTGTGTCTCTATGAGTGTGTGTCTCTATGAGCGTGTGTCTCTATGAGTGTGTGTCTCTATGAGTGGGTGTCTCTATGAGTGTGTATCTCTATGAGTGTGTGTCTCTATGAGTGGGTGTCTCTATGAGTGTGTGTCTCTATGAGTGTGTGTCTCTATGAGTGTGTGTCTCTATGAGTGTGTGTCTCTATGAGTGTGTGTCTCTATGAGTGTGTGTCTCTATGAGTGTGTATCTCTATGAGTGTGTGTCTCTATGAGTGTGTGTCTCTATGAGTGTGTGTCTCTATGAGTGTGTGTCTCTATGAGTGTGTGTCTCTATGAGTGTGTGTCTCTATGAGTGTGTGTCTCTATGAGTGTGTGTCTCTATGAGTGTGTGTCTCTATGAGTGTGTGTCTCTATGAGTGTGTGTCTCTATGAGTGTGTGTCTCTATGAGTGTGTGTCTCTATGAGTGTGTGTCTCTATGAGTGTGTGTCTCTATGAGTGTGTGTCTCTATGAGTGTGTGTCTCTATGAGTGTGTGTCTCTATGAGTCTGTGTCTCTATGAGTGTGTGTCTCTATGAGTGTGTGTCTCTATGAGTGTGTGTCTCTATGAGCGTGTGTCTCTATGAGTGTGTCTCTATGAGTGTGTGTCTCTATGAGTGTGTGTCTCTATGAGTGTGTGTCTCTATGAGTGTGTGTCTCTATGAGTGTGTGTCTCTATGAGTGGGTGTCTCTATGAGTGTGTGTCTCTATGAGTGTGTGTCTCTATGAGTGTGTGTCTCTATGAGTGTGTGTCTCTATGAGTGTGTGTCTCTATGAGTGTGTGTCTCTATGAGTGTGTGTCTCTATGAGTGTGTGTCTCTATGAGTGTGTGTCTCTATGAGTGTGTGTCTCTATGAGTGTGTGTCTCTATGAGTGTGTGTCTCTATGAGTGTGTGTCTCTATGAGTGTGTGTCTCTATGAGTGTGTGTCTCTATGAGTGTGTGTCTCTATGAGTGTGTGTCTCTATGAGTGTGTGTCTCTATGAGTGTGTGTCTCTATGAGTGTGTGTCTCTATGAGTGTGTGTCTCTATGAGTGTGTGTCTCTATGAGTGTGTGTCTCTATGAGTGTGTGTCTCTATGAGTGTGTGTCTCTATGAGTGTGTGTCTCTATGAGTGTGTGTCTCTATGAGTGTGTGTCTCTATGAGTGTGTGTCTCTATGAGTGTGTGTCTCTATGAGTGTGTATCTCTATGAGTGTGTGTCTCTATGAGTGTGTGTCTCTATGAGTGTGTGTCTCTATGAGTGTGTGTCTCTATGAGTGTGTGTCTCTATGAGTGTGTGTCTCTATGAGTGTGTCTCTATGAGTGTGTGTCTCTATGAGTGTGTGTCTCTATGAGTGTGTGTCTCTATGAGTGTGTGTCTCTATGTGTGTGTGTGTCTATGTGTGTGTGTCTATGAGTGTGTGTCTCTATGAGTGTGTGTCTCTATGAGTGTGTGTCTCTATGAGTGTGTGTCTCTATGAGTGTGTGTCTCTATGAGTGTGTGTCTCTATGAGTGTGTGTCTCTATGAGTGTGTGTCTCTATGAGTGTTTGTCTCTATGAGTGTGTGTCTCTATGAGTGTGTGTCTCTATGAGTGTGTGTCTCTATGAGTGTGTGTCTCTATGAGTGTGTGTCTCTATGAGTGTGTGTCTCTATGAGTGTGTGTCTCTATGAGTGTGTGTCTCTATGAGTGTGTGTCTCTATGAGTGTGTGTCTCTATGAGTGTGTGTCTCTATGAGTGTGTGTCTCTATGAGTGTGTGTCTCTATGAGTGTGTCTCTATGAGTGTGTGTCTATAAGTGTGTGTCTCTATGAGTGTCTCTATGAGTGTGTGTCTCTATGAGTCTGTGTCTCTATGAGTGTGTGTCTCTATGAGTGTGTGTCTCTATGCGTGTGTGTCTCTATGAGTGTGTGTCTCTATGAGTGTGTGTCTCTATGAGTGTGTGTCTCTATGAGTGTGTGTCTCTATGAGTGTGTGTCGCTATGAGTGTGTGTCTCTATGAGTGTGTGTCTCTATGAGTGTGTGTCTCTATGAGTGTGTCTCTATGAGTGTGTGTCTCTATGAGTGTGTGTCTCTATGAGTGTGTGTCTCTATGGGTGTGTGTCTCTATGAGTGTGTGTCTCTATGAGTGTGTGTCTCTATGAGTGTCTGTCTCTATGAGTGTCTGTCTCTATGAGTGTGTGTCTCTATGAGTGTGTGTCTCTATGAGTGTGTGTCTCTATGAGTGTGTATCTCTATGA